>NC_084889.1:18555760-18643260 GCF_958979055.1 Alnus glutinosa
TGATTTCTCTTAGGATTTCCTACGAAGTTTAGTATTAAGATATAAAGGCATGATGTGTACCTCTTATTAGACATTCATGAGTAATATTTCAATCAAGTTTCTTCAAGAGAGAATTATCTATTTTCTGGTGGATTCCAAATCTCTTTGAGTTAACATCTTTAATCCATACTCCTACATCTTCCACTGCGTCTAAAAAAGTTATTAATCATAAAATAAAAGCTTAAAAGATAGCCCTCACCTCCCTAAGAGGGCTATTGCCCTCTCCAGATTCTTCATCGACCGCATCTTGCATGTGATACATCCACCAACTGAAGCATTTTTCTAATCTTGTTGCTGTAGGTAATGCCAAAACTGGCCCCTTCTTGAGTCATTCCTTTTCTTAAAATTGCTTCACCGGTACTTTCAGATACTTACATATGACAGGTGATTACACCGACACCACCGTGGTGATTTAAAGAACAAATCGTAAACCAAAATACAATTAATAACATTGGAAGAGACATAAGAACGGTTAACTGGCAATCCAAGACCCATGGAACAACACAAATGTTCAAATGTTCTTCGTTTCCGCTAAAAATTCTTCAAGTTCCTCCAACTTTGCATTAGAGAAGCCTGCAGGAGAGGAGTGTTTCTCATCAGCACAAACGTGAAAATTTGAGTCCCTAAAGTAAATAATACTAGCAGCAGAACTAAAACAACAGTAAGTTGCAATTAATGATACCCTTGCTATCTATCTTAGACAAATCTCTGTTTGGATTGTAAATCCTCTCTGTTTTAGTATGTTCAGACTCTACCAATCTTCTGCTCTTCAACTTCACCATTTTTGTACGGAGTTCTGACCCAGTTCGCACCATCTCTGTATTAAGCAATAATTCATAAGATTTCTATCTAAAACTGTCAGCAAATATTATCAACCAAAACTTGAACAATTAATTAACATCACTTTACAAAACTAAATGTGGATATCAAAATGTGAACAGCAATGAAATAGTAGATTTATCAGTCAAAAAGCTCCACGTAAAGAAAATGAGGTATTCTTTTGCTTGGTAAGATCTAAAACTGGCCCAACTTGACCCACCCCCATAACCAGAGCCTATGAGTAAAAAGGGGGTAGTCCAAGAGTCTTATCAAGTGGCTTAGATTTGTATAGAAATGACTTCAAAAGCTGGATGAAAGTGATAATGATAATCGCAGACTCAGAGCATTCTCAGTGAACAATTGAACTCTAGTTTCATAAATGTTAATTACAAAAAAAAAAAAAAACAAGGGAAAATTATAATTTAGCCGCCCAAACTGCCAGCCGTTTTGCAAGTAACTCTACGAACTGCAAACACTTGGACTCTGACCCCTCAAACTACCAAAAAGTTTCAAAAATGTCAATTTTGTCGAAATATGCCTATAATACCTTTGCCACATGTCATTTTTCAATTTAAAAAAAAAAAAAAAAAAAAACTAAAAAAACTTTAAAAAATAAGTATAAAATAAAAGCAAAAATTTTATTTTATTTTATTTTTTTTTAAAAAAAAAAAAAGAAAGAAAATGGTTGTTTAGGAGGTAGCTGCCACCCTTGAGGGGGGTGGCCCGCGAGCCACTCTAGAGGTTGCTGGCACCACCTCAGGGGTGGCTCGCAGCCATCCCCTGAGGCCGGGGGTGGCCTTCAGCCCACCCCGAAATTCATATTGGTTGGCTCGAAAGCCACCTCCAGAGGTGGGCAATGGCCGCACGGCTACTCCTAGTGTCTGGGGGTGGCCGCGCTACACCCCCGGCTTTTGGGCCACCCCCGCCCCTAGGGGGTGGCCTAGCACCGGCCACCTCTAGGGGTAACTCATTGGCTATCCCCCAAACACTCAATTTTTTAAAAATAAATAATAAAATTTTAGTTTTTTTTAGTTTTTTACTTCTTTTTTTAGTTTTTTCAGTTCTTTTTTAGTTTTTTTTTTTATTTATTTATTTTCTAGTTGAAAAATGACACTTGGCAAGGGTATTATAAACATATTTCAACAAAATAGGCCTTTTTGAAACTTTTGGTAGTTTGGGGGCCAGAGTCCAAGCATCGGCAGTTCGTAGAGCTACTTGCAAAACGGCTGACAGTTTAGGTGGCTAAATTATAATTTTCCCAAAAAACCAAATAGTTCTACAACTGTCACATATAAAGAAATAATGCCTAGAATTAAAGTGGATGTCACAGCAATCTAACATCAAAGAACTTATATTTGGAAGGAATTACCCTGGAAAAAGTCATGCACAGAGTTCTGCTCATATAATTGTAATGCCTCATTGACAAACCCAGCACAACGATTATTAGACGCAGAATGCCTTTCTAATGCTTGGAGCTCATGGTTAAGCACAGTAGACTCTTTCTCAACCTGTACATCATATATCCATCAAAAAGAAATATTGGTTTGGGGAGGGGGAAGGGGGGGGGGGGGGGGGGGGGGGGGAACAGAAAGGAAACACAATTGCATGCAAACTTGCAACATGATGGATTGTTGTTACCGCAATGAGCTTGTTCCTCAAGGACTCCAACTGTGCATCCAGGTCTGGGTCACAGAGTGCCTCTTGGCGTATCAAACCATCGCCACTTGATTCATCCTAGGAAGACATTTAATTTCTTTTATTGGAGCTTCTGTTATAAATATAATTAAACAAAGTCTATAGCACAGAAAACTATAATTTTTTTTTATCACAAGTGCACACAAAGATAAATGATATACGACAGATTTTTAGATATGTGTTTCCATGTTTCAAGGTGAGATTTAGAGCTGAAAGTTGGGATTTTAGGGCTAGGGATTAAAGAATGACATCTTCACAGTTTGTAAAAAGTATTAGGTCTAGGAAAGATAGGGCTAAAGGAATTAAAAAGAAAAAGATATGGATGGTTAAAGGGTGAAGAGGACTGTTTTTGAAGCAAAAAGTTTGCAGGGATTTTTCTGGAAGCAGCAAGATGTTATATTTCTCTGGTAATCTTAACGATCTATTTGGTGGGTTATGGTCTGGAAAAGTTTGTGTTTAAGAATTCAAAATATCTAGTAAAACGGTTGAGGACTTGAGATCAAACGATTGCAAGAAAGAAGAATCTTCAAAGCTATGAACATGCATGAGTAGTAAGGGAAACAGTATTTAAGGGAAAGCGAAAGGCTTCACACTAAAGCATGCAGGGCTTCCATAAACCAAAATACTCAATTCTTCTTATCAAATCTCTAATTGTTTGAGTACAATGGCACATATATATATACACGCTCGACTCTTGACTTTTCTAAAGATTATGGTTTAGCGTGTAGTTTCCAAAAAAAGAATATTTGTTCTCTATCCATGCAATGGCTGCATCATCAACATCATAGCAGAAAAAGATAATAAAATTTTCGCAAGCATTGCTTCATAAAGAAAGTTTCTGATAGTGCACCATATGTATCAGATCAAATTTCTTATGTAAATCTATCATGTAAATTGCTTTCCTTCATCGACTATAGTCTTTTTTAATTTGATATTCGTATATAACTGGACTTGATAATAAAAAGCCTAAAAATCCATCAGCATCAGTTAAGATTCTGCAATCACTAAGGAAAAACTAATCTCATTACATTCAATTGCAGCCTCCTGTGGGAGGTGCAGCTAAAGAATATCACAGAGATGCAGCAAGGAAAGGAAGTGTTTGAACCTCCATGGCTTGTATAGATGTTTATGAGTGGAGTCTACTAAACTGGGTGGTTCCCAAATTCTGCTGTTACATGGAGCAGACAAGTGATACTCTACACTAAAGGAAATTATAAATTTACAGGGTGACATTGAACTCATGTTTATTATAATAAGAATCGAAAGTACATTATACCTCCAAAGAGTTCTTCCATACAACTAATTAACAACACAAACTTGACATGAAGCAAGTGCTTTTACCGATAAATGTAATAAATATCTCTAATATTGACAAGTTTTGAGCATCAGAAATATTGACATATAACCACATGAGAAAAAGGAGAGAAGTGGAATGCAAGGGAGAGACAACGTCAATGTAATAAGCTATTAGAGGAGCCCACATTTGATTAGCACCTAAAGAATAGTTAGACTAACTGAATGAGCTTAAACTTTTGCTCGTTTGGTAACTAACAAATATCCATGTAATTCCTCCGAGATTATTATTTATTTTCATAAATATTTACTATCTCCTTAAAATTCCTCAAAATTTATTATCTTGTCTATAAAATGTTATAACCTGATTTTAAATCTCGAAATCAAAATCCATTTATCCGGAGATTAAAATATGGGTCACTACATTCTCCCCTCCTTATATAAATTCTGCCCTTGAAATTTTCGCGTAAATCTTATTTATTCAATGCTCTCCTATTGAGTTATCTCGATCGATTTCAAGGATAATCAACGCCAAGCATACTATTCCTGCTTTGATTGTCATATCTATGTCCTTACACTTAGCTCACTGGTACTCATTCTTATATCTTATATCAGTACTCCGACTATTCCAACACTCAACAATTCAAATCTTACCTTATCATCTACACTGCTCTATCACATCTACCCATAAAATCTCCATACTGCGTATGACCTTACACGAATCATCTGTTGCATCCTATTTCTTTCAATTTCCACTCAAACTACTAAGTCTCTTGAGTCAAATCAATCCCTAATTAGTAAACCGCATATCACGCTGTCTTTATTTTTCTATTGACTCTTGTCATCCTGTGATCTTATCTGTAATCTTTATTTGAGGTCACCCTATTATATCACAACCTATATTCCAAGGTTTCCAATTTATCAACTTTTATTTGATATGTGTTTGACAACTAAAATTCTTTGAGCTCTATCATCATAAAGTACTTTGTATTGTGTATAAATGCTAGCTACAATCTTTTGAGCTTGTTTCAATCACTTTGCTTAGATGCAACTATACCCTCTTTTGTGTAACAGTCATCCATCAAGATGCCTAATAACATATTTCTCCATCGTCACACCTCAAGAGATTCATCTCCAAAGTACCCTACGAGTCAGTCTTATCATCATCCGCGGTCTAAACAGAAGACTTACTATTCTATTTCACATTCCATTGTTTTATTCAAATTCACTACCATTAATATTTTATTATTCCCTTGCTAGATTGATCACTACAGGGGTCGTTTATCATTTCTCTCAGGAGTCACGGCTCTACATATCGTTCTACTCGTCAATGGTTCTGACATGATCAATCTTATGCACCTTGATTATAATGCTTATAAGCTTATGCAACATACTTAAGCTACCTGCTGCGTTCACTTCCCTTAATAGCCATTTGTTTCTATGCCAAACGTAACCTAACTCTATCTCTCGGTTCCATGGAAACAATCTACACCTTACATCGAGGCCTGACCTTAGTATGCCCATTGAACCACCCTCACGTCACTTCCTAATCCACGTGGAACTAGTTTACTTGAAACGACCTCTGTCATGGAAAACTACCCTCCTTGAGACGAAACTCATTATTCCAACTTGCAACTTAATGCAGATCATTCCTAATCTCTTTATGCCATAAATTCCAATCTATCCTTCCATATGCTCTCTAAGCTAAACATTATCTCTTAGCAGTCAAATCCTTAGTTGCAGCTAACTTTCTATCTAAAAATTTCATCCAGCAAATCTATTTTTTAAGCAACTTCAATTGCATCCAATTGCATTATCCACAATACCATGAAAGATGATCTCCATGCATTCATATGGATTGTTTTTTCTTTATAAGTCCCACATACCATTTGTTTTGTCAACTCCTTGTGACATAAGTCGAAACACTTACAATATTATCAACTATACCTTTAAAACATTAAAGCTCTCTATGTGGGCTTACTAAGTATCCTCAATCAATAGAAACACCCATTAGTAACCCCCGTAATACAATAAAAGGCCCTAAAAAGCACCCAAACCAACCCCCAACTCCCCCTAAACCCAAAGAAAAAAAACCCAAGAACCGGAGAAAAACCCAAGAGAAACACCCCTCAAAAGAACCCAAGCAAAAACCGAAAGCCCGAGGAATGACCCACAAACCCACCCAAGCACACAAAGGCACACAACTCTACAACATAAGGTCCTTTCCTTTTCTACGCCTAGCGGAAGATTTAGCGTCGCCATAGTTGATAGAGCTATGCAAATTCAAAAACTCCCTCTTGCCTTTGGACTTTTGGCACAATATCATCTTGTCACGCTGAAATTCTTCTTCCATGGCATCCCAAATGGCCGCCAACGCCTCGTCCCCAAAAGCACCCTCCAACGTCCCCCTCCCAAACCACAATCTCCCCGTTATGATCAAAACCGATCGGCCAATTCCGAGATTGGGAGAATCCATTACCCTCAATGGGTGAAGAAATGGAGCAACCTCTAGGAGGGGAGGAAGGCCCGACCATCCCTACATCAAAGACCTTCCAAGGCGAAGCGAGAGTGGCTAGCATATCTAGGCGACGGTAGAGAAACCCCTTTATGAGAATGCCCATCTTCATTGGAGGCTTTGCAACCTTCTTCGCTGGAGACTCTGCAACCGAAACCTTATTAACAGCTAAGTCGGCAACCATCTTCAAGGCTTTCAGGGAATCTGATAGAAGCACATCCTTGTGGGTTTTCTTGGGTTTTTTTTGTGGGCTAGCTGGGTTGATTCTATGTATACTTTCTGTGTACTTAGGGGCGTCTTACACTTTTTTTTAACGAAATTCTCTTACTTATCAAAAAAAAAAAAAAGTATCCTCAATGATTATTTAACCAACTTCATCAAGAAGGGTGTAAGAAAATAATCACTTTCTTAAATATCAATCAATTCATTATGCACCAAAAGTCTGCAAAAGTAATATGCACCAAAAGTCTGCAATTTAAATATATACTCCCAGAAAGTATCATTCATAATTATTCCTCAAAAAGTGGCACTAGATGCCACTCTATCCTAGACAAGTTGCCCTATGACCGGCACAATTTAAACCAGTTGCTAGACTCTTCGGAAAAGACTACACAACTTAACACTTAGACATACAGATCATGAAACCTATCTCATTTCCAGATTGATCATAGCCTATGCTCTAGTATTGATTCCAACTTATAACTGAGATCCTAGAGATTCAAACTCTACTAAGATCAATTTCTAGGGTCCAGCAAATCTGATATCAAAACTGTAACACCCCGCCTTTAATTAATGAAAGGCGAAAGTGGAAATCTCCAATTTTCACTAAGAACTACTATCTCAACATCAATGCTGTAAGAGTTCATATATCTCATAGCGGAATTTTTTTCTTTAAAAAAACAAAGAAGAAAGAAGAAAGAAGATAACTCTCACATAACACATTAAAAAAAAGGCTGCATCTGAGTGCCCACCAACGAGATATTTGGTAGAACACCATCGGCAAGTGGGCCCACACCATCGTCCACCAAAACTGTAATGCCCCGCCTTTACTTAATGAAAGGCGAAAGAGGAAATCTCCAATTTTCACTAAGTACTATTATCTCAACCTCAATATCATTAGAGTTCATATATCTCATAGCGGAATTTTTTTTTTTCAAAAAAAAAAAAAAAAAAAAAAAAGGGAAAAAGATAACCCTCACTGAACACATCAAAAGAAAGGCTGCATCTGAGTGCTCGCCGACAAGATCTTTGGCAGAACACCGTCGGCAAGTGGGCTCACTCCATCGTCCACTGAAATCCCCTTCTGATCTCCTCTCATCTGAACGGCAGAAGCAACAAGGCTCACCGGCAAAGTAAATAGAGATCCATCGAGTTGGACAAAACTCAAGCCCACATCTGCAAAGCCACACCAACACCCAAGCCCAACCCCAAAACCCTAGCCCACGATTTCACCCTCCACTTTAGGGTGGGTTTGACTCTAGGCCAAATATGACATTTGACCCAAGTCACAAGCAGGCCCTTGCTCCTAACAATCGCATCTTTAGTATGGCCCATCAACTTGGGTTCTAAAGCACCAGAGAACCTAATAACCCTTGTTGTATAATATATTCACCGTGCTCACCTCAGTGAGTTTTGATTGATATATACAACATTTACAATATATTATACAACTCTACCCCTTCTATGTCTTTATATTGAAGTATAACTCTTCCTCATCTGTACATAGTTTGAGTTAGATTTACAATGTCTTCCTATCTCTATCTCTTCATGCTCTTATCTCTTATCTATTTATCATTAGACTCACGTAAAGGATGAGAGGTGTCTTGAGTGATTGAATCCTTTGATTATAAGTTATGCGCGTTAATAAAGAGCAACTTTCCTAATGGACTGGGCTTTGACCCCCATAGGAATGACCTCCCACTGGGCTAAACTTACGCTCTAGCCCAAAATGACCCAAGCCCACATCCAAACGATCAATTAATCGTTCCAACTCGCTTCTCAGACGCTCCAGCTGGACTCACACATCACAACTAGGCTCGCTCCAAGATTGAACCCCGTGATTTCACCCTCCTCCCTCTATTTAGGGAGGGAGATGTCATTTGGTCCAAGGATCATTGCCATAATTCCTAGTGATATCACTAGATGTAGTGCTCCATAAATATTTATCATCACTAGTTTTCTAGACATTATACCAGGAGTTGAACATGTCAACTCATCTACCTCGTCCGATGTTCTTGTCACAACCTAGAGAAAGTGCTATTCACATCTACCCTATACTCCAAAAGGACTAGTAAATGTTACAATTGGATATCTTTGAAATTACTTCTAAAGCCCAGTCTCACCTAGTAAAGAATCAAAGTAAGACTTAACACCTATACAAAACCTTCAAAACCCACCCATTCAAAGTGGGATTAACTTTATGGGATGTCATAGTTCTCATGACAGCTTTACGCATACTTTATTGAACTCAAGGGTAATGTTAGCACTGACATTTGTCTCCCCTGAAACCTGCAGTTACTGCGCATGTAACCTATAAGCATTTACTAATGTGAATGGAGTTCATGATCTCAATAGTTGTAAATTGACCACGAGATGCTAAATTATTCTCAGTTCATAATGTTACAAGTAATTATTGGTTCTAATAAGTCAGTGTATATCACTTATGTCTATTCTGCTAGTTGGGCTCCCTTTTTTTCTTTTCGTTATTTTTTTGAAATAAGTTGGCTAGTGGGGCTCCTTTACTTTGTTATAATATATTATATCCTTCTATGCAATAGAGTAAAACCCACATCATTTCATGACATCAGTACCAATCATTTTTCTGTCAAGTAAATCTAAGCACACAATCCCAGTGCATCGACAACTAAATCTAATTAATTAGAGGTTCTCTTGTCATATGGTAATAGCATTAAAGAACATCAATTGGTAGAATTTTTTTATGTATAAGTAAAAAGGAAATGGAGTACCAAGATCAATTGGTAGACTTACAAGGAAAAGACTATCAGCTCAAAAGATTGATAAATGTTCTAAGTTTCTTGTTTACTCAAAAAAAATATTCAACTTCAACAGCCTAAAAGTATAATTGATGCATTCGATCAACTTTCCCTTTTATTATAACTTTGCACCCTATTTTGTATCTAATGCAAATATATCAACCTACAATCAAAGTACATGAATGTATCAAATTTGTTGGTCCTATAGCAACTTATACAATTTCAACCTCAGAGAAAAATAACAAGCAAATGAAGCATAAGATTATCAATCCCAATATGTAGTTCCCTTAATGATCAGTGCATAAACTTATGCTAACAAAGGGGATGCTTCTAGCGCAAATGTGAAAAGATCAACAAGAGTGAGAGGTAATTAGGAGAACTAGTTGAAACCAAATAACAAATATGTATATATATACAAACCAAATGCGGGTTACCATGAAAGAGTACAAAAGGCTTGCAACACAACTGATTTTTTTTTTTCTAGATAACAATGTTACCCAAAATGGGGATTGTCAGGGAAAGTAGAACTGGAACAGGGAAGTGAGCATGGGCGCATCCCCTCCCTGAATGCAGTACAATGCTGGTAGGCTATCTATAATAGCTTGCATGGATTGCTTGAATAGATGATAGAATGTGATAATACAGTGTTGCTGTCAAAACAAGAACAGGATATGGCACCCTCCCATGTCTGGATAAATTTATCCATATAATCACAACAAGAGTGCAAAGCTAAAATGAAATGTGACTAGTACTAATCTTAATACATAACTGCCTGGGGCAATTGCACGAGTATATTACTTCACAGGATAAAAATGCAATAAATAAGAAACCCCACAATCAATCAATATCTTATAAATAGAACAACAATAACAGCTCACAGCAGGTGAAATTAGCATTAATCATAAAGTTTACCCATGCCTAACCCCACCAATTAACAGAGTGAACCTACAGTTCTGGAAATAGAAAACCCCTGAGGAACAGCGAAACAGTGGTGAAGACAGTACTTCTCCCACATAGCCAGCCGCTTATCCAAAACCGACTGAACCATATTGCGTACATTAGCAATACCCTACAGACATCAAAAAAAAAAAAAAAGCAAAAAAGAATCAAACACTTAACGCACAACCAACAAACAATTACAACCACATGGTATTAAATTACTTAAATTCCTTAGCAGTTGCCGTCAACCAAAAAAAAAATCTACCACTTCGTGTTGCAATATTGGAAGCTTCTGATACAAATGAACGCAAATTCTAAGCTTTTTCCGTATGCATGAGCTGACTAAGCTGACTAACCAATTCACAAACACCAAATTTAAAATCGAAAAAGAAAGTGAGCAGAAAATTGAAGAAGACTATATTTATAATAGAATGAGAGATTAGATTTACAAGTGAAATAGAAAAAAACATTTAAAGAAAATTGAAAAAAGAAAATTACCTTGGTTAGATCTTCGGATCTGTCAGTGGCATGGGTATTCAAAAGGGTTGAGGCTTGTCTGCAGGGCCACCAGGAAGACATTGTTTAGATTAGCAATCAGTAAAGTGAAAGCGTCAAATGAAAGAGGGAGGGGCTTGCTTACTGCTGAAAGAAATGGAAAGCGTCATCGACCACGTCGTCGACGGTGTTTAGGGTTTCGTTGATGAAGAGTTGGGGGTTGAGATTCAGCGATTTGAATATCGCCTCGCTTTCGCTGCCTTCCATACTCGCACACAAACACTCCCTGAAAGTTAGTGGGAGAGTCGTTTGGATTTCAAATAATGGGAGAGTTTTCCCGCCAAAAAAAGTCCCCTTTTCACCCACGAACTGTTGGCTTGGGAGAATGACGGGGGATTTTCAAAAACTGAAAAATGGGCGGCAGGATTGATCCAATAGGATTGGCTCCACCGCTACCCTTGTAAAATCTCTCTGTCGTTTCATACGAAAATTATTGGCTCTATTTGTTAATCACTCACTCCTCTCTTCTTTTTATTTACATGGTTTTGTAGTTTTTTTTTAATTAAAAAAAAAAAAAGAAAAAAAGAAAAGGAAGGTCAATAGTTGTGTTATAGAGCGGTCAAATATCATTTCTTTTTTACTTCTCTAAAAATAAAAAATAAATAACTTCAAAATATTCTAACTTTTTTTATTTTTTATTTCACATCAATCATTTTTTATTACTATTCAAATAAAAAAAACCACTACAAAACAAAACAAAAAAAAAAAATTCACTTTTTCAAATAAATTCTTTATACTTTATATCGAGTTAAATGCATTCTTTTTTCTTTTTTTTTTTTTATAAATACTATCAAAAACACAGCAAAAACTAAATCAAGGAACAAAAAAAGAAGCAGAAGATTTCTTTCCTAAACAGGACGGAAAAGAAATTAGGAAACAGGAAGGAGTGGGAATGCAGTTAGAAGAGAATCTAGTTGCGGCCCAGTTTACCACATGGCGGGCACAGAAATTTACACTTCGGTTGATATGACTAGCTGACCGCTAGTTGTGGATGGAATCATAGAGAAGAAATCCGAAATAGCTGAAGATATTCGCCAATCCTGTGTAATAGAAGGATTGTTAATGGCAAGAGTTACCATAAGAGAATCGCATTCAAAGATGACTAAAGGGAGCTTGAGGGACAGAGACAGTTGAACTGCAAGAAGAGCCGCAAAGGCTTCACCATAAATAGCAGAATAAGGGGGGCTAACTTGAGCTAAACATTGAATAACCAAACCATTAGAATCACGACAAACAGCCGATTGAGCTGAAAAAGTTTTCCTAATAGCAGCATCATAAATGATCTTGAAAGTAGATGCAATTGGCCTTGTCCACGCAGAAAAAGGAGTAACCTGTATTTTCCAAGCCCTATAATGTTCATTGGAGAGACGATTGATCTTGGCAAAAATAGTCATAGCATTGGGGACCAAATTCTCATGATGAGCTTTATTCCTGGCAAACCAAATTTGATAACAGGCAACTACTGCAAAGATTTGGAAAAAATGAGAGACAGAAGTAGGAATACCAATAGTATAAGGATGAAGAATAATATGTAACCAATCAGCCATAGAACAAATACACAAAGCAAGAATATCCAAAGGCTAGAAAAAATTTCTCCAGACCACCCTAGCAATAGGGCAAGACAAAAAAAAATGAACGAAGGAATCTGTAGAAAAGAACACAGGGAACATGTAGAATCAGATATAGACTGAGAACATATAGCTGAAGAAATACGCTCCTTTGTGGGAAGAATATTCCAAACCATTTTCCAGAGAAAGAGGCAAAGCCGATGATTAAGTTTTAACTTCCAAAGAAGTTTCCAACTTGATTGTTGTAAAGGTGAAGTGATCGAAGTCCTCTGAGAAGTGAAAAACCGATGGGCTGACTTAGTAGAGAAAACACCCGTAGAAGGAGTCCAAAGAAGAGCTTCATTGGCAGACCGAATCTTGATCTTCAAAATCTAATAAACAGAAGACTGATCAAAAAGAAATTCCAACAAAGGTAAGTTCCATGTCCCTGTAGTAGAAGAAAGTAGATCCAATATTGCAAGAGGAAAATTTGCTTGTAAACTCTCAACTCGAGGGACAGGTCGAAAATTAGGTAACGTGGGAACCCAAGGGGAAAACCAAATAGCAAGCGAACTTAACAAATGAGGAATATAACAAGCTCCAAATTTCAAAAAAGGGACAATGGATTTGATACCATTCCAAATAAAAGAACCCATGGGAAGAGGGCTAGTAAGCAAATTTCCATATTTGAAGTATTTATTCTTGAATAATGAAACCCAGAGACAGTCATGATTCACAAGTAATTTCCATCCCAATTTGAAAATAAGAGAAATATTAACATCCTTCATAAGACGAAAGCCCAAGCCACCCTGATCCTTAGGTAAACAAAGGGAATTTCAAGATTTGAGAGATAAATTATGGGACTTGTCTTTAGGAAAACCCCACCAGAAATTTTTAAATGCCATGTCTAGTTTATGACATAACTCATCTGGAATCAAAAAGGTACTCATGGCATAGGAAGGGATAGAAGAAGCTATTACCTTAATGAGAATAGATTTCCCAGCCTAGGAGAGCATCTTAGAACGCCAGCCCTCAATTTTCCCGTTAACCTTATCTAGAATGTCGAAAAAAGCAGATTTCTTAGATCGACCAATAAGCATAGGAAGACCCAGATGCTTAGTTGAAACTGGAGTGATAGCAAATGGAAGAAAACCCTGAATACCGGAGATAGTAGATGTTGTAGTATTTTTACTAAAGAGAATATTAGATTTACTAATATTGACTGATTGTCCTGACCAAATGCTATATTTATCCAAACAGGTCTTAACAATAGAAGATTCAGAAGACGTAGCCGATGTAAAGATAACCAAATCATCAGCAAAGAGCAGGTGATTTACGGCCATACTGTCCCGAGAAACATGAAAACCCCTCAGACTGTGATGAAGCAAATGAGATAAAGCCTTAGTACCAATGATGAAAAGAAAAGGAGACAGAGGATCACCTTGGCGCAAACCCCGGGAAGGCCGAGAATGGCCAAAAGGACTACCATTTAATAACACCGAGAAAGAAGTTGTTGAAATACAGAGACGAATCCAGTTGATCCATTTGTCCTTGAAACCCAATTTATGAAGAATAGATAGGATGAAACTCCATTCCATTCTGTCAAAAGCCTTTTCCATATCAATAGTAATGGTCATAAGACCACCATTACCCCTCTTAGTCTTGAGAGTGTGAAGCATTTCATGTGCCAAAATAGAGTTATCCTGAATATGGCGCTCGGGCACAAAAGATGTCTGAAAAGGCGAAATAAATTTGGATAAAAGAGGCTTTAACCTATTAGCAATCAATTTAGAAATAATCTTGTAGATAATATTGCATAAACTAATAGGCCGATAATGATGAACAGAGGAGGCACCCATGCGCTTTGGAATCAAAGCAATGAACGTATGATTTTGTTCCCTTAGCAGATGGTTATTTTGGAAAAAAATCCCAATAGCAAGGAGAACAATGCCCTTTATATAATCCCAGCATTTGACATAAAAAAGAGCAGTAAAACCATCAGGACCAGGAGCTTTAGTACGCCCTAAACTTTTTAAAGAATCATAGATCTCAGATTCCGTAGGCAAAGCACAGAGGAAATTGTTATCGTCATCCGAAATAATCGGATCAAAAAGGCTCAATAACTATCAGGAGAAGGATTTGAGGAAGCAAAAAGCAATTTAAAATTATTGATAAAACAATCCCCTATAGCAGAACGATCAAAAAGCCAACCTCCAAAAGGAGATTACAAAAGATTAATAGAGTTTCGTCTCCGGCGAATCAAAATGAAAAAACCTGGTATTAAGATCGATGGTAGTGAGCCATAATTCCCTAGATTTTTGCTTCCAAAGGGATTCCTCCTGTTGAAGATAATCATCCAGAAGATTCTGGAGATGTGGCTCCAAAGCAAGATTAGAATCAGAAGGAGGAGCCTGATGAGCAATATCAAGAAGAGAGAGAGTATTATCCAATTTAGTCTTAATGTCGCCAAAATAGTGCTTATTCCAAAATTTAATAGCAGATTTGGTAAGTTTCAACTTTTTTGCCAAACAATAAGAGGGAGATCCTATAATAAAAGAAGACTAGGCTTCCTCAATCACAATACCACAAGTCGGATCACGAGTCCAAAATTCTTCAAATCTAAAAGGCCGAGGTAAAGAAGGGCTTGGAATAGAAGTGTCCAAAAGCAATGGGTTGTGATCCGAATTATGAGCAGGGAGATGAGTAACAGAATAATTAGAGAAAAAATGAATCCATTGACTATTAGCAATACTCCTATCCAGACGTTCCTTAATTAAATCAAAACCCTGTCTATGATTAGACCAAGTAAAAGGATTGCCCGAGAAACCCAAATCCACCATACCAAACGCATCCATAAAATCATTAAATGGATTAAACAAGAAATAGTCAAAAGGCCGACCACCCAATTTATCATTAGAAGATGAAATAGCATTAAAATCACCAATACAAATCCAAGGATCAAAATAAGAGTACCCAAAATTTGCCAAAGCTATCCAGAAATCCAAGTTAGTTTTCTTGTACGAGGGGCCATAGACAAAAGAAAACAAGCATTTCACTGTAGGATCAACAGAATAGCACTAAACAGAGATAATATTACTAGAAACAAACAAACTAACAAGGTTAATATCAGTTTTCCAAGCCAACAGAAGACCTCCTTTAGAATAGGAGGGCAGAGCCTGGATCATCATTACAAAACCCAATTGATTCAAAATAGGGCCAGCTAAGTGAGGAGCTGTCTTAGTTTCTGTCAAAAAGAGAACATCAGGATTGTGCTTCCTAATAATAGCCCTGAGACTGTGAACTGTAGAGGACTGAGCTAAACCCCGACAGTTCCAGGATATAGTAATCATGGAGCTGAAGGGGGCATAGTAGAGCCAACCCCCTCAAAAGATGCTGAAGTTGGAATAGCCACATGAGCATCAACATGGGAGATTTCATCCACAAGAACAAGCTGCAAGAGAAAATTCCTGAGAAGTTCCTGGAGTGACCAGAGCTGGCAGAGAATTTCTCAGATGAGAAAGAGATTGAGCAGCAAGCAACATACGGTCCCGAATACTATGAGGATTAGACAGCTTCTTTGAAGGAGGTGAAAATAAATCAGAGACCTCTGAGACAGCAACTCGTTTGTGACCCAAAATGGTGTGCAACTCTGAAAGAGAAGAAGGGTAAACCTCAGACACCGGAGCACGACCCTTGACTACCGAAACCTGTGTTTTTGGTAAGTAAGGATGATGCCTGGCAGAAAGACGAGGAGAGGGGGATTTCTTTGTGGGAGGAGGTTTTGTGGGGGAATAAACTGGTGGAGAATTATATGAAGGAGGGCTGGAATACAATTGAAATGGAGATGGGGGTAGGGTGACAATCGGGTGAGTATAGATATAGGGAATATCAGGGAGTGATGTGTGAGGATAATCAGGCATAACAGGGGATACGGGGACAGGGAAAGTGTGAGGGAGAGACCTTACTTGGTGCTGAGGGGAAACTGAAACAGAAGTAGGCAACTGGGATCCAAATAGCAGAAGATCCGTAGTGGATTGAGGAAGACCCGAATAGAAGTGTAAAGCGGAAGGCCCAAAAACAGTCAGGCCCGATGAAGACTGGCTCATTACTCCTGTGAGTTGCTGTGCAAGTTGAAGATGCCCAGAGTTATGCTGATCATGAGGGCCATACACCATAGGCCCAGTAGAAGAAAGGCCCTATTTGAAGAGAGGATCAGTAGATGGGTCATGACTAGGAATAGGTTCCTAGCCCAAAACCATCGGGTCAGAAGAGACCAAATGGGAAGTTCCAGATATTTTTTCCTTCCCTTTAGAAGACTGAAAGGGTCGGACATGTGTCGACGTGGCAGCACCCTGTCCAAAGAACTGAGTGTACGAACGTGTAGATGAATGTGGCCCAGTTTCAGTAGGTAGAGAAGCTTCGTTCGCAAGCTTCAAAGGAACTGAACACGGAGGTAGCCCAAGAATGAGAGGAGCCACCGACGCAGAAGAAGCACCATGTAAGTAGAGAATAGAACCTGTATCCCCAGTACAAGAAGGCAGTGGATTGATAGAATGCCCACTAGTACCCGAAACAGTACTAGCAGAAACCAATTTCCTGGGCCTCGGATAAACATAACCTCGAAGATAGGTACGATAGCGTTCAGGATTAACCAGATGAGGAGGAGCTGAACAAAATGTTTTGCAGTGACCAATACAACCACACAACGAACAATAATCGGCCAATCGCTCGTAGAGGAGTTTAATCCAAAGCGGAGAAAGGCCACTGCGGGGAAGATGGAATCCAGGAACCAAAGGCAAAGAGACATCAATTAAAAGGCGAAAATGAAGATGGTGATGATTGATGATACCTGATTTCTCGCCATCTTCAACAGTCGGAACCTTGAGACCAAAAAGTTTGCAAATCTTAATGGCGTTAACAGCTTGCATATTCTCAAGAGGGAGACCATGCACTTGCACCCAAAAAGCACAAGAAGAAAGGTCGACCTCCTCAAAAGCAAGCTCAAGGGGCCACGGTTTGACAACAAGCAAAGCTCCCTTAATGTTATATGGACCATTATCCATAATTTCTTAAACCAAACAGTGCTCAAAAACTTTGAAAAGGAAACGGTCACCAGGGAGTAAATCCACTTCAAAAGGCAATGCAAATTTCCAAGAGATGTTGAGTATATCACGTACCCAAAAAAGTGATGGTGGATTTGGAGAAACCAACCTGCCCAGTAAACGAAAAGAACAATCATGTGGGAAAACAAGAGGTGCCGACTCCAAAGGACAAGGATCATCACAGTTGAGGGCTTTTGTTTCCTGAATAAGCGTCTGGAGATTGATCGATGGTTGGTCCATTGTTCAGGAGAGAGAACGAGAAAGTAGAAGAAAAAACTTCCAAAAGAGGGGTAGACAAGAAGAAAGTAGGGAAAAAGTGAATAAGGCCAAAAGAAAACAAAGGGGGAAATATTCTGTAAAGTTGACAGGTGAGGATGATGGGAGATTGTGTAGTTGAATAGGTGTAGGAGAAAGATTGAGTAGAAAAGGTTGAGGAAACCTTTCTCTCGTTAGAGAGAAGGCAGAGTCTCTCTCTCTAGAAGAGACATTTTTTCCCGCTTTCATTAGTTTTAGTTAAATGCATTCTTGACTATGAAACTATGGATTCTAAGATTGAGATAAATGAAACCCTATAATATATTTTAGAGGATTTAGATCTCAAAAATTATGCTTCGAACTTGTAATGTCCCCTACACTAGGCCCACAAAAGTCTCTAGGCAAGCCTACAAGCCCGTTTAGTTGGGCCTAAGTTATTTTAGAAAATGTATCAAAGGCCCATAACATACATAAAAGTAATTTTTTATATGCTAGGCCCATTAAAGGCTCATAAAGTCTTCAACTGCATACTCTTTTTAAAAAGTGTGAGATCTCTAAGTCTTATTCTTTGTAAAATATGACTGAGAGGCGAACCATTAAGTTAAATTATCAGTTAATTAATTTCATTGGGACATTCCTGATTCAATGGTTTAAATAGAGTGACAACCAGAGCATAGAGGGTTTGAATCTCCATAAGGGTAAAATTTCCTAACTTTGTAGTGATTTTATTAAACGAACTTTTTGAGAAATTTTTTAAATAAAATCCTAGTTGCCCCTTTTGTTCATTAAGAGTTTATTTGTTTCAAATGCAATCTAATTCAAATGGGAATGGTAATTAGTGTTTAAATGAGACTTTTTAAAATTTGTCCCATGAACCTAGCTTAAATCTAGTCTATATTCATGATTTGTTCTAAAATGGGAAAGAAACCATATTATTCTTAAAATCTCTACACAATGGTATTAGTAAAAAAAAATATAAATAAAAAATTACAATTAAAAAAAATAAAATAAAAAATTCTCATACCATGATTTTATCTTTTCTTTTTTAAAAACTTCACTTACCCTCTTGAAGTATCACATGTTTTGCAATTATAACTTTGAATTATCAAATTTTGGAATGTTGATACCCATATTTTAGCCCATTTTAATTTCACCCCTTCATATGGATTTTCTGTTAAAAGGGGATGAAACATGGAAACCGCCACATGTGGTGATAGCGCTAGAAGGTGGACGTGGTGTTGTGCGGTGTTTTTGTGCGACGTGAAAGGCCTATGGGTGACTGTGCAGAGGTTCCTAACACGACACATAATTAATCAATCATAAATCTTTTGTTCATGTAGTCAAGAAATCTTTTCTCTCTACATCACAAGCTTTTTGTTCATGCAGTGGTGGTTGGATTACTAAAAATAGATGAAATAAAAATAAAAAAAAAATAAAAAATAAAAAAGAAAAAGAAAAAGAAAAAAAGACTATATATCTTCGATTTTTGAAACAGAATTCTTCATTTACTGTGATACATCATTTTTTTCTTCTTAAGTTTATCAAATATTGGGTCATGATTGACTCCAGGGGTGGGTATCGGGGAAATCGGGGACAGTAGGGGTTTTCCGCCTACCGTCCCGACTTTGTCGGTGAAGTCGGTAATTTCACCAACTTCTTTTCGACGAGATTTATTTCGACTGTTACTGTCACCGGTAACCGGTGACTGTAAACGGTCGGTAATCAGTTAGAGGTAAGCTTTGTAGTTATTGTTAGTTTGTTTTTACAAAAAACAAATGAGAGAGACGAAAATGAGAGAGATTTGCTGTTAGACCGACGAGAAAAATGGCTTCTACGTCGCTGGTTCGTGAGGCGGCAAGACTACGGTTACGGTGGTGGTGGCGACGGCGGCGATGGGTTGGCAGCGACTGTTTGATCTGATTATTGACTTATTGCTTTGAAAGAGCAAATGAGAGACATCAACTCTTGAGAGAGATGTTCACAAAATAAACCTGGTTCCAAACTTATACAGACTACCAAGAGAGAGAGATTGGAAGGTGAGCACGAACCATGTCTTAATACTTAGAAAATGGATCAAAAGCTTTCGGTGGGACGACCATGATCTACGGCAGAGATGGTTTATGGATCATGTAACTGTTACATAGTGGCAAGAGCACGTACACCTTAATCATGTTTTCCATAACAACGAGTCAAAGACAGGTCTCATTATGCAGTAGTATTAGCTAGTTTATAGGCTATCATTATTCGTTGTAGCAAAATATATGGATACATAGATAACTTCTTTTAAGAACTTTTATGAGGCTGGCTGTCAACTAGCTTTATAGGTTATCAATGTTTCACCGTAGGCTTTGTAGCAAAAGATGGCGAGAAAGGAAATGTACGTGGATTTTTATTTTTTTTAGAATTTTTATAAGACTGCTATTTTTATAGGCTATTATTAATTCATTGTAGGCTTTGTAGCAAAAGATGGAGGGAAAGGAGGTGTAATAGTGTATAATGAGTAGATATTTTTCTTTTAAGGTTTTTTTTTTTTTTTTTTTTTTTTTTTTTTTTTTTTCTAATAGGCTTCTTTTGGTTAAATTACCAAAGCTCCAAAGTCCAGCGTTTTTTCAGTCGTATGACTCGTATTCTCGAGCCCTAGGGTCCTAGACTGAGACGTTTTCTCAGCAACTTGTTCTCACAATTCACAATGGCATGTCACGGTGTCAGTCGTGTTTTCACTCAAGCCCCTAGGCTTAAGACATGTTATGGTGTGTACTGTGTAGTCTTAAAAAGTGTGCATAGTTAATAAATTTCAATAACCAAATACACGTGAACGAGAAATAAGGAATAAAACATTAAAAAAAAAACAAAGAAATAAAGCATAAAAGATCAAAGGGTTCAGTTTAGTTTACCCTTCAAACTAAGTCACGGACTCACGGCACAGCAAGAGATTCAGAGAACGAGTTTTAGAGTTTGACAATGGCAACAACAAAAGAGAAGCAGTCTTTCAGGTTAGGTTAGATTTTTGAGTGAGTGATGAATATATAGAATGGAAGAAGAACGAAGAAGGAGTCTATTTTTAGTTTTTACTTTTTGTAAACATTAAACGGTGTTGCTTTTTTATTATTATATATTTTTGTTAAATGGTAACACTGTCGGCTCGGGTTTGTGCGAAAACTGACTTTCCAGAACTAGTTTCGCCTACCGACCGAACCGACGTCGGCAGGCAAAATATGTTCCGCCTACCGGTCGCCGGTTGACGGTTGCGGCTCGGTGTAGGTGCGGTGACGGCCGGTGGGCGGCAGGCGGCCGATCTGCACATGCCTAATTGACTCAACCTAACACGATCTATTTATTAAGTGGGTTATGTCGGGTCGGATCATGTAATGCCCTGAAAAGTTAATTAATTGGTAATTAACTTCATGGTTCATCTCCCAATATCATTCCACCAAGAATAAGACTCAGGGATATCTACTCCTCAAAAAAATAATACTACACAGCAGAAACATAAGATATTCTATCAACATTAATTACAACTAGAGCATCTACCAAGAGTCATTACAAAACTGAAATCACACTACACAAATCATCGATATGAACGAACCAAACTAAATCCTTAATACACAATCGAGCCTTAAATGCAAAGCCTACAACATCATCCAAAATTACTAATTACCAATAAATATCTTCAAAATCCTGCAATTAGCCCTCAAGCATAACCGGATCGATATCACTATGCCAAACGGCCGCATCAGCCTCAAGGTCCATCTTGAATCCAACATCTAAAGATAGTCCAACTATAAAACAACACATATTTCATATGTAAAATAAAAAATAAAAAAATACAAGCGTAAGTCCATGACTTAATAAGTAATAAGACACATGGTGTACGAGTAATTATGTAGTGAACTCAGTTATTTATAAATCATATGCAACAATGCAAGGTTACAGTTTATCATTTGGCAATGTCATCAAGGTTGTAGTATATATATAATATATGTTGTAATAAGATAATCATGCCATAGGTCAACACTGCATGTGTTGAGATTTATGTCATAAATCTCAATGTACTATTGACATATAAGTTTATTATGAATAAAGTTGTTATTCACTAATCTATTTTTGAGCATAAGGCATATGTTATTTTACACACTTAATATTATTCTATGTATATTTTACATATGAATTGTCATTGGATTACATTGAATATGGTCTATAGTGTGAGTAAAGAGTTATAACACAAGATCTTAGTCTATAATCCTTATAGTCTTAAACTTTGAATAGTTCGCAGTCAGTAATGGAATTGGGCACTCCATATGCGAAGACTATTACACATCAAATCTTTGTGATTTATCTTGATCAAGCGAAGTTGAAGGCTTCGGATTGATGTGTAAGTGTTATGCATTGAACGGACCTTGGGAGTTGTTTTTCCGTAAAACTACTGTTGAAGGAAAAACTCATATTCCCAATATTACTTATGATATTAATTCTAAATCTTGAGAGGAATGTGTACTCAGATGTGAAGTGTAGATCACTTTGATACATTTATAGGTAAGATCAAATTGATGGTCGACATACTCGGTGCATTGGATGATCGCAATGAATATTGTGAGAAAGCTTTTCTCAAGAAGGAATTCAAGTCCTTTATTAAAAGGGTAAGAAATTTTTCCTTGAGAAAAGGATTGGATTATTCTAAGTCTCTGGCCGGAGCGTTTTGGTAGGAGATACTGAAATACAAAGTACATGTGATAAGTTTTTCACGAATATGAGAATAATATATAAAATCATGGGACTCAAGGAAAAAAAAGGTAGAGAATTAAATGGCAGTATCTGTTGAAAATAAAGATGTGGAACTATAGAAAATTGAAGAAAGAAGAAAAATAAAAACTGTATAGAAAGAACACTGGATAGTAAGGCGAATGTTAATCTGTCTCTTAGACAAATATTGCCTCCCACTTAAACAATAAGTTTTTCAAAAGGGAATACAAGAATTTTGTCCTTAGGATACCATATTGCCCGAATGTAGTGTGCATATTGCAAATTCTGAACACTACTCTGAATTCAGAAATTCTGTAACAGCAGAGAAGATGAAAAAGAAGAGAAGAAAAAAGATATCGAAAATATGTTGGAAAAATATAATTTTATCTAAATTTAAGAAACAATTTATAGCAGTTTTAATACAGTTTCTAACTATTGAAAACACAGTTTCTAACTGTTGAAAAAGCAGTTAGAAAATATAGTTTCTGATAGATTAGACTTTAGAGAAACAGTTAAGTATTCAAAAATATTACTGTTATAAAAGTAGTTGTACACATCAGAAAAAATACACACGTAATTAATAATCTCGTGTACGAGGTTCTAAGTGCGTCTAAAGCGACTAAGAGACATGGGTGCATGCGTGCGACGACCAGTGCTTCTCACTGGGTGATGCAACTAGCACTTGTATACTCAAAAATCTTATATAGTATAAGAGCATGATAAATGCTTATAAAGCACATAAAATACTCATAGCTTTTCAATGTGGGATAAAGAGCAATAAAAGAAATAGAGAGAAAGTTGAAATATTCAAATTTAAGATAAACTTAAATTTTCATGAAATAATTTTCAACAATCCCCCAGTTATTTCAAGAAAATATGTTTTCAAGAAAAGACAATATCATAAAAAATAATAATAATTAAAAAAAAAAAACAGAATCTGTTGTTACACTAAAATGTTGATACATAAATGAAAATCCCTTTAGGGTTTGAACTTTCACTTAGTGTATAATCCTCAAAGATTTATCAGTGTGATAGTAGACTTTATGTCTTTGAACTATCATACTTGGTGACAAACCCAGAGAATTAACACATACTAACATTTTAAAAAATTTCTATTGCTATTTTCAGTTGCGCATTAATGGTCATACGCGTTATCCCGACTTCATGAGTGCTCTAGGTGGCTTACCAAGCCTCGACAAAAGCGGCCTGACTTTACACTCACATAGGTAGAGTTCTTCTAGGTGTTCCTGTAGATTAAAACACATTTTATGCGAACTCATTAAGAGTTTTACTCAACCTTTCCTTTTCTCTATAGGACTAGCACTAATAAGAAATTATTCCTCTCGATAGTCTAATTAAGGGCTACTTTCATCACTATCAAAAATTTGTTCTTCCCATTGAACCTAGAGTTTGTTATCCAAAGTCTAGGTTGGGTTGCCATCTTGTAGTGATCTATTCAATTGGTTTTAGACCCATCTCAAATGAGGTTTTACGAATCAGATCCTTACATAGGCCTTTTGTAAAAGGATCTGCTAAGTTTGTGCACGACTTTACATAGTCAATTGTGATAATGTCTTCTTCCAACAATTGTCTCACAGTGTTATGTCTAAGACTTATATGTCTTGACTTTCCATTATAGGACTTACTATATACTCTTGACAATTGGCTTGACTATCATAATGTAAGGAAATTGGAGGCATAGGACTTGGCCATATAGGCAAATCAATCAAAAGGTTTCTCAACCATTCAGCCTCTTTCCTAGCAGTTATTAGAGCAACTAACTCTTACTTCATAATTGAGTGAGTTATACAAGTTTGTTTCTTGGATCCCCAAGAGATAGCTGCACCACCGAGGGTAAAAACGCATCCACTTGTGGATTTAGATCCATCATCCACACAATTCCAATTTGCATCACTATACCCTTCAATCACAAAAGGATATCCTCCATAGTGAAGAGCATAAGATCTAGTTCCTTTTAAGTAACCCAAAACTATGGAAATTGCTTTCCAATGTTCAACACCTGGACAACTTTTGTATCTACTCAATTTGCCCACGACAAATGCAATGTCTAGACATGTGCAATGCATTGCATACATCAAACTACCAATAACACTAGAATATTCTAGTTGTGATACACATCGATTTTTATTTATTCTAAGCTTTAAACTTGAGTTATAAGGAACACGAGAAATTTTGTCATGCAAATGACTAAATTTATTCAAAATTTTATCAATATAATGAGTTTGAGATATGGCATATGCATTTCCAATTCTACGTAATTTAATACCAAGTATGGTATTAGCAACACCCATATCTTTCATTTCAAAATGCGATGAAAGAAAATCTTTTGTATCTTCAATACAAAAAATATTATTACTAAAAATTAGCATGTCATCTACATACAAACATATAATGACAATATCATTATCAAACATTTTAAAATAGATAAATTTATCAGTTTCATTCAAACGAAAAAGAAATAATTACATTATCAAATCTTTCATGCCATTGTTTTGGAGCTTGTTTTAAACCATATAAAGATTTAAGTAATTTACAAACTTTGTTTTCTTGTCCTGTAATTTTGAATCCTTCAAGTTGTTCCATATATACCTCTTCATCCAAATAACCATTTAAGAATGCTGTTTTCACATCTATTTTGTGGATTTCAAGATTATAAATGGAAGCCAAAGATACCAAAGTTCTAATTAATGAAATCCTAGCAACAAGAGCATAAGTATCAAAATAATCAATACTGTTAGTTTTATTGGCTTAATTCTGTTGATAAAATCACTATCATGTCATGATGCTATTTTAACAGGGATGCCGTTTTATTTCAGAGTCTTCAGATATTCAGTTCTCTAATATGGAAATAGCCTTATTATGACAAGTTTCAGTGTTGCAAGCTTCAAGAAGGCAATTTCAGAGTTCCAGGAAGATCTTGCGTAGTTTCCAACTCAGCAAAAGTCAGATCCCTTATTCCCGTCTAGACGGTATAGTGAAGCGTCCGGACGCCCTCCAGTGTCTAGAAGATTTTGTCAGCTCAGCATTGCATCCTTTCGGACTTCAGGACAGCACGTCTGTATGCTCTTCAGTGTTCGAGAAGAATCCAGTTTTTCTTTGCAGACAAGGATCAAGAAAGATAGCTTGCAACCATTCGGACGCTAGGGCAACACCGTCCGGACGCGGCCTTAATATGGAAACGTGTGAAGCACGTTATGGAAAGGCGGTTGCACAGTTCACCGTCTGGACGCTGCCAAGAGAAATCCGAATAAGTGGTGATTTAGGTCTTCTAAGACTATACATAGAGGCCTCTCGGCATATATTATTTACAGAATTCGGTATTGAATTCTCTAGAGCTTAAAAGAGGGTGTTTATGTAGAAATGATGAAGATTTGCTAGCTCTCTAAGTGCTGCCCGGTGTGTGGTTCTTGTTCATGCAAAGTTTAGCTTAGGGAGGAGCCTTAAGCTAAAGGAATCTATTGAAGACCCATTTAGGTAGGAGGCCTGATTGGGAAGCGTTCACGTTGGGTTACGTGTCAAAGTGCAATGTACGATCATTGGATCGAGGTATGTAAGTGTTACTGATTTGTTACTGGCTTTCTGTTCTAAATAGTAGAATTCCTAAGTTTGGCTACCCTGGAGTGGTTTTTCTCTTAATTGAGTTTTCACTTCATTAACAAAATATCTGTCTCATTTAAATTCCGCACTTTGATATTTTTGTTGCACATTGTTCACACACACACACACCGTAAATCACAAGTCTCTTTATTTTTCAATTGGTATCAAAGCTTGGTACACTCTGTTAGATTAAATTATTGAGTGTGATTTTTTTTACTTCTATTTATTTTTACCATGTCTCAAACTCTTAATTATGTTCCTGCCTTTGATGGCACAAATTATGGCTATTGGAAAGCTCGTATGCGTTTCTTTTTAAAATGTATTGATGTTTGGAAGATTGTTGAATCTGGTTGGATTAAGCCAGAGGAAACAACTAACGAACTCACAGTTGCTCAAACTAGCGCGCGACTTTCCAATGATAAAGCCCTTCATGCTACAACATATGAGGGCACCAAACTTGTTAAATTTGTCAAGCTCTAGATGTTGATTTCTAGATTTGAAGAAATTAAGATGCTAGAGGATGAGACATTCGGCGAGTTTAACACCAGGATCAGTGACTTGAGGAACTCAATGGTGAGTCTCGGGAAGACGATCTCATATGTAAAACTCATCCGAAAGATTCTAAGGTCTTTGCCAGAACATTTCAGGATCATAGTTACAACTATTGAAAAAAAGCAAAGACTTTGAGTCAATGAAGATTGAAGAGTTGGTTGGATCTCTTCAAGCTTATGAGTATTCTCTGCCTCCAGTCGAGAAGGTAAAGGCAGTTGCCCTCAAGGCATCTAAGAAGAATGCCAGAGTCTCATATGAGGAAGACTCCGATAATGAAGAAGATGCAGTGGCAATGCTGGCCAAGAACTTCGAGAGACTGATGAAGAATGATAAATTCAAGAAGAAGTTCACTGAAAGACTGAAGAAGGCCCCCAGAGAATATGAGCCAGAAGAAGCTAAGAAGAAGGATTCAAGAGATCCCAGATGTTTTGAGTGCTCAGACTTTGGGCATATTTGGGTTGACTGTGGGAATCTCAAGCAGGCTAAAGGGAAGGCCTACAACGCTACTCTCAATGATGAGTCAAAAGAAGAAGAAGAAACTCTTGGTAAAGATCAAAAATTTCTAGCCTTTGTGGCTCCACATGAAGACCAGGAGGATTCTCAATCCTACTACTCAGAGCGCAGCGATGAAGACGGGGAAGAACTCAAAGAGGCCTATAAAGTCCTCTATATAAAGTTCTTGAAGCTAATAGAGATTCGCCAACAACATGTACATGAGCTGAACAGTCTGCATACTGAGAAGAGTTCTTTACTGCTCAAGATTCAAGATCTAGAGGAGAAGTTGTTGGAGACACAGCTATAGTTGGAGAGGGTCGTTGATGAGAAACTCACTCATATGCTATCGATTCAGAAGAGCCCAACTAACAAAATCGGACTCGGGTATGTAGCTTTTACCTCGGGTATCCCCTCTACATCAAAGACTGTGTTTGTCAAGCCCACAGTCCCCGAGCCTCCACCCGCCTGCGTGGATAGGAGAAAGGTTGTCATTGGAGGAGAAGGTTTGGTTGATGCTGAAATCATTAAGAAGACTCTACCAAAAGAAGCCCTCCTATGTGCCATCATTGTGGTGTAAGCGGTCACATCCGACCCGGGTGTCCTCAACGTCAAGGTCAGAAGAAGCTATCAAGACATGCTCCATCAGGAACTAGACCTCTAGCAAGATATCAAGCTCCACAGCATCAACGTCAACAACAGAGATTTGTTCCTGTTAATCAAAAATGGATCTCAAAGAAGGACACATCAAGACACTACAAGGAGACTCTGCAGACGTCCAAAAGAAACCTATCTTATGAAGGGCCGCCTCTTTTCAATAGTTTTATGCATAGCTTGCTGAGATATATGGAAAAACAATTGAAAGACGATCCACCATCACCACAGGAGAGGCAGGATTGGGACAAAAAGGATGAGGACACCCACCCCTCGAGGGGGAATGGACCCCTCACAAAAATAGTCAAAATCATTATTAAAATATTCTCCACCTCTATCACTTCTTAGTGATTTAATCTTGCAATTAAGTAATTTTTCAACTTCCGTTTTAAACAGTTTAAATCAATCTAAAGCTCATCTTTTGTTCTAAGTAAAAATAGATATGCATATTTAGACAAGTCATCTATAAAAGTAATAAAATATCTTTTACCACCTCTTGTTATTTTACCACTTAATCACATACATCAAAATGAATTAATTCAAGTAAATTCGAAAATGATCTATTAACACTTGGAAACAATTTTGTAGTTAATTTTGTTTTAACATAAGTTTCACATTTGTTTCAATCATCATGCAAATTAGAAGGCAACAAGCCTAATTTAACCATACGATTAACAGAATCATAATTCAGATGACCTAATCTCGCATGCCATAATGAAAAAGAGTCAACAATATAAACAGAAGCGTTCTCCCTTATTAAATTAAGTTTAAACATTCCATTTTCAGCAAAGCACTTGCCCACAAACATGCTATTTTTGGTCAAGACAAATTTGTCTGACTCAAATACAAGCTTATAGCCATGTTTGGACAAAAGACTGCCAGAAACCAGATTCTTTCGAATTTCTGGTGCATAAAATACATCAACTAGAGTAACTACTTTGCCAAAAGTAAACTTCAACTCCACGATGCCTTTCCCAACTACTTTGGTGGTAGTTAAATTTCCCATGTAGTTCAATCTCATCACCAACTTTCTCATACGTTTTAAAGAGATTCTTCTCTCCACAAATGTGACGAGTTGCACTTGTGTCGACCCACCAACCAGAAGCATTCACTACCATATTCACTTCAGAAATAACAGCAACAAGATTTTCTTCAACATTGTTGGCTTGTTCTTTCTTCTTCAGAACTCTACAGTCCTTGATGAAGTGCCCAGGCTTCTTACAGTAATGACAAATCACCTTCTTCTTGAAGTTGTTGTTCTTTTTCTTTGGACCAGTTTTGCTAGGACCACCAACTTCATATTTGGGATTTTTCCCTTTTTTGTTGTCTATTTCAACAACATGGGCATATTTGTTCATTTCAGCCTTATCTTCGAGTTTGTCTCAAAGCCTTGTCCCTTCTTCAATTCAAAGTTGTCTTTGAAGACCTTTTAGAGTCAGAGCATCAGCTTTCCTCTTCATTGACTTACGGTAGTCCTTCCAGGTTGGTGGAAGTTTGGCAATAATAGCACCCACTTGAAGTTTTTTATCAATAGGAATGTCCTCAGAATTAAGTTATTGGACAATCAATTGAATTTCATAAACCTAATTCAGAATAGGTTTATTGTCCACCATTTTAAAATCAAAATAATTACTTACCAGGTAGCTTTTATTTCCAGAATCTTCAGTCTTGTATTTGTTCTCCAACGCCTCCCAGATCTCCCTTGCATACTTCTTTGGTGCATACATATCAAACAGAGGAATAGTGAGGGTGTTGAGGATATTCCCACAACATGTGTAGTTGTCTTCCTCCCATTTGAACTTTACATTAGTTTGTTCAACAATTGCTCCTTCATTAGGCACGACAGGACATGGTGTGTCGAGCACATAACGAACCTTCAGTGTTGTAAGCAGAAACTCCACTTTCTTCTTCCAGCGTTTGGAAAGGTCTTATGGCATCACATTCAGAGAAGTAATCGCAGAATTCATAGTTGAATGTGCCATAAAAAAAAAATGAAGAGTATTTGTCTAAAAATTGTTGGAAAATAAAGATGTGAAACTACGGAAAATTGAAGAAAGCAGAAAAATAAAAACTGTATAGAAATAACACTAGACAGTAAGACGAATATTAATCTGTCTCTTAGACAAATACTGCCTCCCACTTAAACAATAAGTTTTACAAAAGGGAATACAAGAATTTTGTCCTCAGGATACAATACTGCCCGAATGTAGTGCGCATATTGAAAATTCTGAACACTACTCTAAATTCAGAAATTTTGTAACAGCAGAGAAGATGAAAAAGAAGAGAAGAAAAAAGATATTGAAATTATGCTGGAAAAATATAGTTTTATCTAAATTTTAGAAACAATTTATAGCAGTTTTAATACAGTTTCAAACTATTAAAAACACAGTTTCTGACAGTTTAGAAAAACAGTTAAATATTCAAAAATATTACTGTTAGAAAAGTAATTGTACACATCAGAAAAAATATACACACACACACATACAAAATACTCATAGCTTTTCAATGTGGGACAAAGAGTAATAAAAGAAATAGAGGGAAAGTTGAAATATTCAAATTTAAGATAAACTTAAATTTTCATAAAATAATTTTCAACAATATCTTGGCTTTAATTTTGTTACGGAAGATCTCATGGAGGAATCAAAAGTCAAAATTAAGTAAGTTCAAAGGGTTAAGTGTTTTAATAAAAAAAATATAAACTGGAGTGCAATTACAATTGTTTAATGGAATCAATTGTAATTACATAGTGACTTGATGATTCGGAACTATTTTGGCTAGTTTTTATTTTTCCTTTAGGTCCCTCATCAAGCTGATTTAATTTAACCAAATCAGGCTTTTATTTATTGGGCTGCTTGTTTTTCTTTAGTAAAAATATGGGCTAGAGAGAAATTGTGCATAAGATGCAAGAGGGGAGATTGGGCCTTGGGATAAAACCAAACCCAATGGGATACCAAATGATGCATGGGCTAAGGTATTAATTCCTACTACAGCTTGTCCCACATTGTTTATATCTCCCACTCTCCTAGTATTCAAAGCCTATAAATAAATATGCTTGTAGCTCTTCAAAAAATAAACAACTGCTACAATTCTTTAGTTTTACTAAGAACTAGTATTCTTGAGTTAACTCTCGAGAATAAGCTTAAATTTTGAAGACCAAGTTGAGAGCTTACTCTCTTGGTTATCATCAGTCATTGGTGAAAAAATCTGAAGGTAGATCTAAAGGTTCATCACATGTTCGTCGAGAAGCAAGGAGCTTAATCTTGCCCATAAAGCCAAGGAGTGGCCGCTTATTTTTAAACACGTTCAAGTAAGTATTTTTGCTTTGCAGTTTATTTTAAAATAGCATTGTTCTTTACCTGTTCTTCATAAAGTTCGTTCTTGGCTTTGGGGATTTTATTTTTTGCTGCGCATTTATTATTTTTACAAACCAATTCCCAACAAGTGGTATCGGAGCCAACTTTAAAGAAAACATGGTGAAGAAAGTAATTCATAGAAATCTGTTTGGCTATTTTTCTTTTATGAAATTCAATTTTTTTCTGCTTATCTCCAAAGACTGTAAAATTGTTCCAAGACTTGGAAGATGTTCTTTAACATGTCAAGATCTATATTGAAAAATTTCAAGTCATTTGGAGGTCGTTTGCTATTTTAATTATTTTTTGCATTTGAAACATCTGTTATTTTATTTTACAGCAAGTTTGTGAGGATTACAATTTTTTCTAAATGCTTATAGACAATTGCTAAAAATGTTTTGGCAATTTTTTTTTTTGCATGTGAAAATCATGGTTGACGTTTTGGTCTGAACATATTTGCGTTTCAATTTTTATCGAAAGAATTATGATCCGTTCACCATTAGTCGATGGATCTAGAATTCAAAAATCCTGCAGCATATTTCAAGTTGTAAAATTATGTTTTGTGTCATGATCAAAGATTTTAAAAGGTTTGATTATGAAATATTTTGTAAAGAAGAACAATGTATTAATAAACATAAACTAAAAATTTTACAAGATAAATTTCATGAAGTTTTGCTATTCTTGAAAGCGGTTTTCAAGTCTAGGCATAAAAGCATGAAGTTATGCAAAGTATTATTTTTTCTTTTGTTAGTATAAAAGAACTTAAAATTTTATTTTGATCATTAATAAAAAACAAAGAGGTTAATTATTTGTTGGACACATAATTAAGGTACTTTGGGCATATCAATCATGAGTTTGATTCATGGATGGATTGTTGTCTTATTAAACCATAATCAAGATGTGTTTCTTTATGAAGTTAGTACAAAAGGCAACCAAGTTTTAATTGACAAATTCCAATGGTATTAAAAGGATTGAAAATTGATCTCTTAACATAAAGAAATCATGATGGATGGTAGAGGTTCCTAATGTGATTATAAAGAGTGTTTTCTTTTAAAAACACAAAAGGTAAGGTCTCAATTGTAATAAGATTACAATTGTTTTAAAACTCATATGTTTTTAAAATATCAAGTGGAAGAGAGTTTCAAGATTTTGAATCTTGCGATCTTCATCATAAGTCTACATGTAATGATGAAGTAAAGGCATCTCGCTTTGGCCGTGGGCCTTGCTCCCTTCGGATAGTGTTTTTACTTTGCGGATTACAAGGGTAGATTTCTTGTAAGGGATAGAGAAGATGTGGTTATGTATCGAGAACGACTATGCTTCCGTAGAGTTACTTGACAATCACATCAAATCTACTTGATGGTATAACACTTGATTAATGTGAGATATTAATCTCCCTTCGAAGCTATGTTATCTTAAAGATTAGAGACTTAAGTAAAAGCAGCAAATTATTAATGTCTTAGCAACATTAATAATGAGAAACAATATCGTCTAATCAAAGTAATTAAAAGCATCTCGCCTTAGCCGTGGGCCCTGCTCCCTTTAGATGGTGTTTTCTAAATTACAGGATTAGGCTGTCGTTGCATTTGCAAATATTATGTGTTTTAAATTGGGTTTTACATATTATATTTAATGCTAGATGATATGCCTAATATATGCTCAATTAATATTTCAGAACTATAATGTCTTTGTTTAGTCATTTCTCAACTATCTTGAATCAAAATAAGCTGACAGGTCCAAATTATGTGGATTGGAAACGTAATTTGGACATTGTGCTTACGGAGCCATCCATAATGTTTTCAAGTTATCATGGGTTTTGGTTGAAAAAAAAAAAGTAGAAAAAAGGTTGAAAAAATGTCAATAGCCAATATTGGCCCATATGGCCCTTTGTTGGTGCAACACCCCACCTTTTACAAAAAACGTAAGTGAAAATTTTGAATTTCTATGTGACATTACGACATCATCAGAGTTGAGATTTGGCAGCGGAATATATTTTTTCTTAGTAACACAAGTATATAACACAATAGAGATGATTGAAAAACCTCAATATATAATGATCAACATGCTCTCATATAATAAATACAAACTAGCATTAACTTATGTGCCACATGCAGCACTAATAATATGTAACCATTGTTTTAACCCAATAACCATAGAATATTACATATTAAAAATATCACATACATGTCTCATTATTAAATATCAGCATAATAATCTTAGAGGTTCAGATCTTCCTCCTATCCTGCATAAACATATATGTGATTGTGGTGATAATACTGTAATCAAGTGAGTCAACTGCATTCAATAATATAATGAAATACTCATTCATTTAAAAGTACATTATGCAACAATATGATGACAGTTATATATACGTAGACACAATCTCATTAATAGTTCTATAAGCATAGTCTCATTTATTTAACTTATTGGCATGGGCAGCAACGACATTCCCATATCGTTGGTAGTGACGACTTTCCAATTTATTGATGCTTTTACCATGGGTAGCGACGACTTTCAAACTTATTAATGTTTCTACCAGAGGTAGCGACGACTTTTCCACTTATAATTAATCGGTTTATTAGTCATAACAGCAAAATATGCAAAACGGTAAAATCTACCAAGTACCAAACAAAACATGTAAAATGCCAAACAATTCGCATACAATTAAATAAAGCAGAAATCATAACATTATAGAAACCATTATCATTCTCAGTGAGTAGAATACTCATAGTTTTCTGCTTCAAAGAGATCCACAGAAATGATAACTGCATAGTTATATATATGCAACAACAAATCAGAATAATTTACTAAAAACCTATTTAAACTCTTTTACCACCGTTGACTTCTAAACACTTAACCTTATTTCTAATATCGCTTAGATATTATAACGGCATATAAAATGGACCGATTGTAATACCACATATTTCATGTAGGCTTTGTTATGACGTTTATTAATTAATGTCTAAAATATGTTTAAATTAAAACGGGCATTACCACAACATTAGTATTAAAAGCTTATATATTTTCATTTCAAATAAACATAATAACTTCATTAATATAAACAGGACATGATTTTTCTACATCACATTACTTTACATCAATCCTATACTAAGACACATAGGGTGTGGGACCCATGCATGAAGGGCATCTCCATGTGACAGCATGAGATCACGTGATGAGAGAAGATCAACGGTCCATATTTTATCACATGCCGAAAAGACTGATTTGACACACCTTTAATGCTAAATGCTAGATGGCATTCGAACGGTGAAACGTGCCGTTCGATCGGAGAGAATATCCAAGTGTCAATTAGTGTGTAGTGAGATGTGGCGCTGACGTGATGAAGATATTTTGAGGCTGACACAACGTCGTTCGAACGCTGTTATATTCCGTTTGACCTACCGTGTACGATAACGAAAAATTTGGCTATTTAAGGAGGCAAATGTTGAGTGAAATCTCATTTGGTTTCTTTTTTTCATTTAAACGTTTCAATAATTTATGGCAAACAGTCTGATCCAGATTCTACTAGTTACGTATACTTGTACAAGTAGAGAACACAAATAGTGATTATAATACCCACCAAGCTCAAGATGAGCCTTAGCATGTCAATTGGGCAAAGAGTAGTATAATCGATATTTCTTATTTGAAAACTAGCATTTTGCCTTGTCAATTTTTATATAAATAGTTGAAAAATGTGGAAGGAAATTGGAGGATAAATTGATATTTTTAATTATTTGGAAGAGTGGAAAAGGAAAAGGAAAAAAAAAAAATGAGAAACTTGAGATTTTTAATCTAGATTCACCATTTTTCATTTCCCTAAATAGGAAAAAAGATAAGAGAAAATAACAAATACAAATGATGTAATAATTTTATCTTGTTAAAGACAAATTTAAACAAAGATGTAATTGAAATTTAACACTGATTATTTTATTTCCTTCAAAAGTTTCATTCGTTAAAGTATTAATTATATATATATATATTTGAAAAGGTATTAATTAAATAATTAAATTCACTTTTTCTTATCAGATTAAATTTTTAGAATAAGTGGTGATTTAATATAATATAGAGCAAATGTTTTGAGTTGAAAGTTTTAACACCTTCCTTCCCATCTTTTTCTTATTGTAAAATTTCATATCAAGGAAACAAATGAAAGCATAGAAAGAAAGACACGGAGTTTACGTGTTTCAATATGTTATTGTAACATCTTTTACTTTATTTGCTTTTAATCATAGTGAATTGAATCAATATGTGCAACTCGAACTTCAAAAATAGTCCAAAATATAGTTTGTCCAGGCAAAGCATGATATTATCCTAGAGCCTTTTGTAAACAATCAAAATCAATTGATAAGAACACAATGTAGCCCTATAAGACTTTACCCTAGTGGTGGATTTAAGTGCCTAACACCCAGGGACGGAGCCAGACATTTTAATGGGAGGGGGCTAAATAATTTTTTTTCTTAAGTAGGGATTAAAGTATATGTATAAAGGCAAATTTTAAGTAAATTAAACATAACCTAGTTTTGATATTTTTATTATTCCATTCAAATTAAAAATCAATAAGCAAAAGTAAAAAAGAGTTTTTAGAAAAAAAAAAAAAAAAAAAAAAGTAAAGAAAACCACTGTCCAAAGATTCAGAAAATAAAAAATAAAAAAGGTCTTAGTTATTTTTTTCTACACATTCTTAGGAAATCGAGCTTGGTTAAGCTTGTGACTCCTCAAATCTACACCTGCCTTCTTCCAATGCACTACTTTACTAAACTCTTTTCGTTTACTTTGAACATAGTCTCTACAACTTTGTAAAGATCTTTCCATTGTTAGATTCTTAGGCATGTCCCTTGCTACCCATGAAATATTAAAGGAAAAAGTTTTAAAAATAGTTGAAGAGATGATAAAAGGGAAGGGGGCAAGGAAAAAAAAAAATCTTGCTAGGGGCCAATAGACAAAAAAAACCTTAATTTTATTCATCTAAAAAAAAAACCTTAATTTAATTTTTTTTTTTTTTGTTTTACCTTAATTTTTTTTTTTTTTTATTTTTTTCTCTTAAGAGTTGAGGGGGGGCCATGGCCCCCACCGGCCCCCCCTCTCTCCGTCACTGCTAACACCGAACCCTCCGTAAAATTCGTTTGTGTTATTTTCTCTTTTCTTGTTTTCTTCTCTTTCACAATTTTTATTTTATTTTGAATCTATTCGGTAGGAAGTGATAAATTTAATCATTTAATTTATATTCTAACACTCTCTCTCACATGTAGGTTAACTCTCCCTTAGTAGGTTATGAGATAAGATTCGAATTCAGGACCTTTGCTCTAATATCATATTAAATTACCACTTATCTCAAAAGCTTAAACTGATAAGAAATAATAAATTTAATCATTTAATCAATAATCTAACATGGTAGAGTATATTTTATCCTTTTCATAAATGAGGATTGGATTATCTCAAATTTAAGAATTTGATGAGATTGAAATACCCTAAATGAAGAGATTTGATTATGATTAGATTTGCATAAATTCAAATCATTTGTAAGCTTTATACTGTACACAATCATTCAAGCAATAAGAGTGAAAATGTAGTCAGTCCTATTGAGCTCTATCCTAATGGTAGATATAGGTGTCTAACAGGATACATCCGTAAATCTTTATTTCTTAATCAATTCTCTATTTATTCCGCTTTTATATTCAATTCCCATTTTATTATTAGTTTCTTCAATATGGACGTGGCTATTACACAATGAGTAATGTTTTCTGCATAATAAATGTACACACTTTGTACAATAACGCTAACGTAAAAATGATTTTCATAATAAAAAAAGAGTAATATTTCTTCCCAAAAAAAAAAAAAAAAAAAAACGTCAACATTTTGGTACAAAGTAAAAGTATATGCATTTATTGGGCCGGAAGCATTACTCATCACACAATTGCCCACAAATTTGAGAAAGAGGTGTTGGTTGCATAAACAGGTTGAATAATTTAGCGGCAGGAATAAAAAGAAGTCAGTGTAATGCAATTATGCAACACACAACACACACTCTCTCTCTCTCTGTTTCTGGTTTCGACTTTTCCTTAAAATCTCAATCGAGACCAAAATGTTTTCGAAACTCCAAAAAGCATCCGATAAGGCGAGGATATTTTGGCAACACAAAGGCAAAGCCAGTTGCTGTGTGTTTCTGAGGCACCTAAGCATGACCAAGAAGAGCTCCAAAGTTCAGGCTCTCTACGACCTCTGCAACAAGACTTTCACGCCCTCAGGGACACCTCCTCCCTCTTCTCAAGCTATCCAGAGGCTCTCTTCTCTCTTGGGTATTCCTCACTTTTCTTATTTTCTTCAACTTCATCAATAGGCTTTGATATTACGTCTAATTTTCCAACTTTTTCGTGAAATTTGCCAACTTTTCTTATTTTCTTCAACTTCATCAATTTTATGCATTTTTTGGATTCTTTTAATAGTGAATATTTTTGATTGGTAAAGTTTAATTGTAATGCTACTGGGATTAGAGAACTACAATCTAATGTTAGCATTAAAATTAAGTTAAGCTAATCTTGCAATGGAAACAATGAAGATAAAGGCTTAATCTTTGGAAATCTTGAGATACGCGAGGATGAAATCAACATGGAATTGGGCCTTAGAATCAAATTTGCTTCTTCTATTAGGAGATTCTTTTGATTGATGGATGGCGTTAATTCTACTACAGTTGCAATTTCTAAAATGCGAATCGTTGGAGATTGATTATGGATTTCCACAAAATTTAAATATTGCTGCTTAAACATTGCTTTCTCATGAAAAGCTATATTTCATGTTTTTATTTATTTATTAATACTCATTATGTTCTAAAATGTTAGCTTTATGCTTCTGATACATCATTGATATTAATTATATCACAGACACTGTTGGCCCAGCTGATGTTGGGCTCAAAGAAGAACATTCAGATGATGATCGAGGACATGGCTTTTTTGGACTTACCGAACTAAACAGGGTAGCACGATGGGCACAACCAATATCTTATCTGGACATATATGAATGTGATAGTTTTACGGTAATTTCTAGCATCTTTATAATCTTCTGAAGGAAAATTTGTTTAAGTTTGTAATTCATGGTCCTGCTGCTAGGAGTTCCTATTACGTATATTTACTACTACAAAATTTGAAATATGGTTTCATTACGTTTTGCCTGGACTTTTTTGTATTCATGCCTTTTCAAATATAAATTTCGCTTCAATTAAAAGAAAAAATATATTTTTGACGAATTTTGTTTACAGATTGGTTCTTTAGATAATTTAACAGCAGGTTCTTAGACTGCCTCTTTGTGCACACGTGTCTGTGGTTATCTGTGTGGCTGGTGTTGTGCTTGTGACAAGCTATTTCAATATAACTTAAACTGAGTTTGGCATTTTTGTTTGTATTTGTATTTGTAGATGTGCATATTCTGCTTTCCTACTTCCGCAGTTATTCCACTCCATGACCACCCCAGGATGACTGTTTTTAGCAAAGTTCTTTATGGCTCTTTGCATGTGAAAGCTTATGATTGGGTTGAGCCTGCCCAAATCCGGGAAAGCAAGGGACCAAGTTCCTTTCCAGGTATGCTTTCTATGTTATTTTTAGCTTGTGATGAAAGTTTTAGGACTTACAGTTAGCAAAAGGCACTCTGGCTTGATTATTGTGTATATCCCTTCTGATAGTTTCTCTTATGAAACCCCTATTCTACTTCTGAGAATGGAATTTGTAACATGCTTTTATGCATGGGGATTTAATCTCACAATTTCCCGTAATAATTTACCAATTTGATGGTCATATTGAACTTTCCCCTATTGGTTTGTCCCAAGAAGCCCTTAAAAAAATAAATCAATGGGCTAAATTTTACACCATTGATTTGAGCTCATCTCGTCAATTTCAGTGGTCCAATGCCATATCTCAGCCAGTCAGATGACTGTTATGATCAAATAATCAACTTCAGCTTGCATGACTGTATTGTGCAGGTCATATTGAAATGTGGGCTTTACTCCTCTACAATCTCCCCTAATCGTTGTAGTCACCAGTTATTGCCAATAGCTGGTCTGCATTTCTAACTTGGCAATGCCACTGTTTACTGAAAGAGAGAGAGAGAGAGAGAGAGAGAGAGAGAGAGAGAGCAGTTTTATTCTTTTGTATTGCTGTACAATCGTCTGAAAAGCAACAGGATGGCTGTTTCCTTGATTGTGAAGCAGCCAAATTTCGAGTAGTTTGACATTATCTTATTATTGTGAATCAGAGAGGTTGTAACACTCATGAGCTTTTGTCCTATATCTTGCTCTTTATTTCCAGATGTTGAGGGTCAATAGGTGGAACTTTTGATGTAAATTTCTATCATTTGCAGTAAGATTGGCAAAGTTGGCTGTTGATAAGGTTTTAACAGCACCGTGTGGGACAACAGTTTTGTATGCAAAGAGTGGGGGTAATTTGCATTGTTTTACGGCAGTCACTCCTTGTGCTATGCTTGACATCCTCTCACCTCCCTACAGAGAAGAAGCTGGCAGAAAGTGTACTTACTATCATGACTACCCTTACTCAACCTTCTGTAAGTAGCCTTTTATTGTTAAATTGTTTTCTTTTTCTCTCTTTCTGTTTTGCCCTTGTGCACGCAGATATGGCTCTGTAATTGGTTCTATATTTGTTCTTCATCCTCTTCTTTTATCACATGAAGACAACTAACTTGAGTGGGTTGTTGAGCAACAAACACAGCAGCAAGAAATGGAATGGAGATAATTGATGGAAAAGAAGAGGACTATGCATGGCTTGCAGAGATAGAAACACCAGATGATCTCTATATGCGCCAGGGAAAATATGCTGGCCCAGCTATTCAAGTCTAGCTCTCATCACTTTTGTTTGGTAGATAGCCCACATTTCTCATTTGCATTTGGCTGGAGCTTTAAACCACAGAAAATGTTGTTGAATGTTTACCACTGTAGTCTGACTAAAGGGGTACTGAGATGCTGATGCAGTGTGCTTTCTAGTTGGTTGATAAAATATACTTGGATTGGAGGGTTGTGTTCATAGAACTGTAACGTGAATTGAATGAGTCATCTCGATGGTCACTTTTTCTAAGAATGTATTCAAGGGCTTCCGTTACACCAATTTTGATGTTATAAATATCGAGTGATCCTTTCTTTATGGCCCAGGGTTTTTACAATATTATGCTCTTTCTTTTCTTTTCGTTATATATATATATATATATATATATATATATATATATATAAAAAGAAAAATAGTTCTTCACCACCTAAATATACAACTTTTTATCACCTTGTCTATGTGACAAGGTGGTTCTCCACTTTATTTTATTTTTTTAAAATAAAGAACTCTAAAGGTAGTAGGGGACCATCTTGCCACATAGATAAGGTGGTGAAAAGTTGTATATTTAGGTGGTGGAGAATCATATACATAAAATTGTTTTGTTCCACACTTGTATGTGTTAACAAATTTGGTCTGGCCCAGACCTTAATTCTTTTTCTGAACCCTACCTATTTTGGGTGCAGTTGTAGTGGCATTTTTCATAAATTTCTAGATGAGTGAATGGGTCCCATGAATGCTGAAGTTTTTTCTAGTGTTCTTTTGGTGTTTATTTGAAATGACATAAATGTAATAAAAAAAAAATTAAATCTATGTCATTTTGGAGGACATGAATGTAATTTTTTAATTTTTTTTATTACATTTATGTCCTTTAAGATTGACACCAAAAAATACACTAGAATAAGGTCTAATAATACTCTTAAACATAATACAAGTCCCCTTCTTCAAAAGGACTAGTTCAACTTATAAAGTAGTTTAGGTGGCCGGGATAAATGGCTTAAATAGCTCTATAGGGCCCTATAGAGCTTCGGATGAGGTTACATTTTTTTTTAAAAAAAAAAAAACAAAAAAAAAAAAAAAATTGATTGCATTGTCTGAATGAGTTGCAACAGGTCTTTTGAGATTAATATATATATATATATATATATATATATATATATATATAATTCCTCTTTTCTCTCTTCCCTAGGACCGCCTAAGGCTTGAGCCACCATAGTAATCCTAAAGAAATTAGACTTTAAGTGATTCTAAAAAAATTCTATTATATGCAGCATGTTTGGGTCAAGAAGATTTTTAAAATATTGTTTTTAAAATATTAAATTCTATTAAGATTTTATCAAACCTTTTTTTTTATTTTATTTTAATTTTGGCTCAAATTTTTTAAACCATTCAAATATAATTTCGAAAAACAAATTATCTCAGTATTTCACTCAAAAATTTGATTAATTATTTTAGAATAATAGTACAGTTGTGACTAATACTTTTTTTTTTATCCTTACACCGATTGAATTGGATTTTAATTTTCTCCCATTATGTCAACCACTTGCTCTCTCATCACTGAACTTAAAAAGATTCCGAAAATATGAAAGGTGGATATGGAGAAAATTAGAAGAAAATGATCAAATACATTTCAGGGTATATGATCAGTTTCTGGAGAAAGAGAGACACCTATGTTCAATAAAGTAACATTCATTGCAGAAAATTATTCATTACACATAATTTTCTAAAAGGATTATTGAAGTTGCTTTATTGAACATAATTAGTAATGATCAGAAAAAAGTACTAATCATAACTGTGCTATTATTCTTAAAAGATTAATCAATTTTTGGGTGTGCAATTTTTTGAAAAATTGTGAAGACCGAGATAATTTGTTTTTTGAAATTATGTTTGGATGGTTTAGAAAATCTGAGCCAAAATTAAAAAAAGTTAAATAAAATCTTAGTAGAATTTAATATTTAAAAAACAGTATTTGAAAAATCCTCTTGACCCAAACATGTCAATATGCCATAATAGAATTTTTTTAGAATCATTTATAAAGCCTCTCTCTCTCTCAGAAAACACAGATTTGAGTCTCGTCTCTCTCCGATTCTTCCTCTAACCCGAAAATGAAAACCCAAATTTGATTCATACCCCATTTTCTCTCCCCTTTTCCGTTCTCCACTGTCAGGAGAGGAAGAGAGTTATCATTCTTTTTTATGTAAATTATTGAATGGATTTTCGGGTTAGTAACTAGTAATTTAAAAACTCTTGTGGGTCAGTAATTAGTAATTTAAAAAACTAACAAGAGTGAGAAGTGAGAACTGAAAGAAAGAAAAAAATAAAAAAATCTAGATCATAACCATTATGGGTTTAGCTAAAAAAGTAATACCAAAAGAGAGGGGAGGGGGAGGGGGAGGGGGGGGGGGGGGGGGGGGGGGGGAAAGAGAAAATGGGGTATGAATGTAACAGGTTTGATCCTGTTAGTGTAATTCTTCAAGCAATTAAGAGGAAAATTGGAAGAAATTGAGAAAAGAGAAGAGAAGAACAATGGAAGAACAAGCTTAGCAAACTTTACTGAGAGAGTTTGGCAATTCGAGGAGCCAATGAACCTCCAAATTCAGTTCGTTCACAACTCATTGAATGAATCCTTACAAAACTATCCATTCCCTTTTATACAAAGTTTTGCGCCAACCTGCCCCAATCAGGGATTCAAAACAAGTCTTAACGACTAAAAGACAAAAAGACTAAACGACAGTGTATGTACAAAAGGCAAAACTTATTTTGCATGTGCCTCAGCTCGAGCTAGCCAATAGCCGCAACTTATTATTCCTGCCACACGTGTCCATTACCACTCCACGTGTCCATCCAAGTGGCGAGCTCACTGGAAGTTCGTTACATTGCCTTCCCCTTAAAGCACCTTACCCACAAGGTGAGGGAGCATGCGCAAGGGAATGGTACTCCTCCCACATAGCATCCTCTAGAGACTGACCTGCCCAACGAACTAGTAGTTCAGTGATGGAGCAGTTGTTCTGGGGATGAAAATGGCGGAGAAGAATTTCCTCAGGCTCTAGCTGTATAATGCCATCAACATCAACAGGAGGCAAAGTAGCAGAAGCTATTGAAGAAGACCCCAGTTTCAGTTTCAGTTGAGAAACATGGAACACAGGGTGAATTTTAGAAGTAGGTGGCAAGTCCAATTTATAAGCCACAGAGCTGACTCTCCGAAGGATAGTATAAAGGCCGTAGAAGCGAGGGGCTAACTTGAGAGCACGTCGAGTAACTAGTGAATTCTCACGGTAAGGCTGAGGATGGAGGTAGACTTGCTGTCCAACCTCAAACTGGCACTCACTCCTTCGCAAATCCGCATATTTCTTCATGTGGTGTTGAGCTTGCTGCAGGTTGTGGCAAAGGAGAGTGATAAGCTGGGCTCTATCCCGTAGCAAAACATTCACTAATTCCATAGTAGTAGTTGCTGGAACACAAGAGAGTAGCCTAGAGGGGGGAATGCCATACACTGCCTCAAAGGGGTCATATGGATGGAAAAGTGCCAACTAGTATTGTACCAGTATTCAACTCAAGGGAGCCAAGCAGTCCACTACTTAGGGCGATCCTGAGAAAAGCAATGCAAGTAATGTTCAAGACTTTTGTTGACAATTTCAGTTTGGCCGTCGCTTTGGAGGTGATAATTGGTGCTCATATTCAGCGAATTGCCTTGCATGCGAAAAAACTCCTTCCATAAAGCATTGGTGAAGGTGGGATCACGATCAAACATTATGGAAGTTGGCATGCTATGTAATTTAATCACATTGGCAATGAATGACCGGGTCACAATAGTTGTTGTGTATGGATGGGGCAAAGAAATGAAATGGCTATATTTGGAAAGACGATCCACCACTACAAAGACCACTGAATAACCCTGTGAAGTAGGCAAGCCTTCCATAAAATCTAAGCTTAAGTCGGACCAAATCCTATGAGGAATAGGAAGTGGCTGTAAAAGTCCGGCCAATAGAGTGTTCTCATGCTTGTTCTGCTAGCATACAAAACATTCTCTAATAAATCGCTTAAGATCAGCCTTCATGCTCTTCCAATAAAAATCCCTTCTAGCCCACCTCGAGTATCCTGCCAACGGATCACTGTGAACAAAATGCAGCACTTGAGCTCGAAGGTCTGCACTAGTGCCCAAACAAAGTCTGCCCTTATAAAAAAGCAGTCCATCCCGAAGAGCATATTTTCTAGTATCCAATTGATTAGCATTCCATTTAGTAAGCAAATCTAGCATGTCTTGATCCACTTGGTAATGAGCTTTGACCTCTGAAATCCAAGTAGCAGTAGGTATGGATAGAAGAGACAGGCTGATATCATCTTCCCAACCCTTTCTTAAACTCCACCTTAAAGCTGTAACCAAGCAACTAAGTAAGCCACTTTTGCTGACATGGCATGCCAATCTTCAGCTCAAGTAGAAATTTGAGACTCTGTTGATTCATTTTGACCACGAAGGTCTGCCCAACCAGATATGATCTCCATTTCTGGATGGCCGTCACAAGAGCAAAGAGCTCATTTTCATAAGTCGATAAGTACAAGGCTCGACCCTTCAAAGCCTTACTCAGAAATGCAATGGGCCGATTACTCTGGATAAGGACAGCTCTAATGCCTACTCCACTTGCATCACACTCAATGACAAAGGATTGAGTGAAATTTGGCAAGGCCAAGACAGGAGCATGGGTGACAGCTTCCTTCAACATCTGAAAAGCATGAGTAGCCTCTTCATTCCATGCAAAAGCATTCTTTTTAAGTAAAGAAGTCAATAGGGTAGCAAATGTTCCATTATTTATAATAAACTTCCTATAATATCCTGTGAGGCCTAAGAAGCCTCTCAAGGATTTTACATTCTTAGGAAGGGGCCAATCAACCATGGCCTGTATTTTTTCAGGGTCAGCTTGCACCCTATCACCCAAGACGATATGGCCTAAATAGTCCACTGTATGACATCCAAATTTACACTTTGAATGCTTAGCATAAAGCTTGTGTTCCCTAAGGAGGTTCAATGTAACAGAGAGATGGTTTAAATGTGTGTTAAAGTCTGGACTAAACACAAGGATGTCATAAAAAAAAAAAAAAAACTAGGATAAACTTTCTCAAATAGGGTTTAAAAACAGAAGGGATAATTGCATCGTTGGTCCCTGTGGTATGCCATAATTATTTTTCACTCCCTATGGTTTAAAAAGTTCATGGGAGGTCCTTGTGGTATGCAATAATTACGTTTTATTCCCTGGGTCGATTTTCCGTCCACCATTTTGACGGAATCTGTTAGCCTTACACATCAACGCCACTTGTCGCCAATAAGATGGCGACACGTGTCCATCTTAATAAAAAATAATAATTTTTTTTAAAAATAAATAAATAAACTTCTTTTTTTTTTAAAAAAAAATAAAAGGGGGGGGGGGGGGGGGGGAGGCCAAGGGGTGGCTGGGCCACCCCCAGCCAATTGGGGTGGCTCGATGGCCACCCCCGGCCACTGGGGGTGGCGCGTGGCCACCCTTTGGCCTGCCCTTTTTTCTTCTTTTTTTTTTTTTGTTTTTTGTTTTTTTTAAAAAAATAAGTTTATTTATTTATTTTTTAATAAATTTATATTTTTTTATTAAGATGGACACGTGTCGCCATCTTATTGGCGACACGTGGCGCTGACATGGATGGCTAACAGATTCCGTCAAAATGGTGGACGGAAAATCGACCCAGGGAGTAAAATGTAATTATTGCATACCACAGGGACCTCCCATGAACTTTTTAAACCATAGGGAGTGAAAAATAATTATGGCATACCACAGGGACCAATGGTGCAATTATCCCAAAACAGAATTCATAAGGCTTTGAAATGTAGATGGAGCATTGGTTAAGCCAAAAGGCATAACCAAAAACTCATAATGGCCTTCATGGGTACAAAAAGTTGTTTTTGGTATATCTCCCTCAACTACCCTGATCTGGTGATATCCAGATTGCAAATCCAATTTAGAAAAGACCCGAGACCCCCATAACTCATCCAACAATTCATCTACTACCAGAATAGGGAACTTATCTTTTATGGTGACATTGTTGAGGGAGCTGTAGTCCATGCACATCCTCCAACTAGCATCCGCCTTCCTGACCAATAAGACCGAAGAGGAGAAGGGACTTGTGCTGGGTCGAATCACCCCTGAAGCCAACAATTCCTTCACAATCCTTTCAATCTCCTCCTTCTGATGATAGTAAGGATATCTGTATGGACTAATAGATAATGCTTGTATCCTTGCCTGCAACACAATGGAGTGACCATGAGCTTGATGAGGTGGTAACTCAATAGGTTCTTGGAAAACATCAGCATAACGTTGCAGTAATTTCTCCAACATTTGCAATTCAGTTGCACTCCGATGCTGCATAGTTTCAGTGAGAGCCATTTTTGCTGAAGAACTTTGAAGCAATTGGAAAATAACTCCTTTTTGCCCAAAAATCTTATAGTTGTTAGCATCTTCTAAGCTCCAAGCCTTCCCCTGATGGAAGCCCTTCAACAAACATTTATAGTTATTAAAGGAGAATTCCACGGTTAGAGGTTGAAAGTCCTAGAGAATGGGGCCCAAAAGCTATAGCCATTGAATTCCGAGGACAAGATCACATCCTGCCAAAGGTAACACATACAATTCCACCACAAATTCTTTTCCCTGCAACTTCAAAGGAGTATGACTACTCTTGCCCAAGGTAGTAACCTCCTGACCATTGGCAATCCGAACCTTTATGGCATCCTGCCCTTTAGGTTGGATTCCAAGTAAGGTAGCCAAATGCACATTCGGACCTTTATGGCAATTCGGACCTTTATGACTACTCTTGCCCGAGCTAGTAACCAATGGCAATCCAGACCTTTATGGTATCCTGCCCTTTAGGTTGGATTCCAAGTAAGGCAGCCAAATGCACATCCACAAAGTTGTGTGTGCTGCCTGAATCAATCAGCACAATAACCTGCTGATTTCTCAACCATCCTATTAACCTCATGGTTTTAGGAGTGGGAGTTCCCATAATGGCATTGAGGGAGATTTCTGGCTCTTCCTCAACAGCATCCACATAAGTATCTTCATCATCCTCTCCTATCCCTTTAGCATCGATCTCTTCAATAAGGAATAATTTTGAAACTTCACAGACATGGCCCTGACTCCATTTGGCATCACAGGATTAACAAAGTCCCTTTCTCCTCCTCTCCTCCATTTGAGCAGGAGAAATTTTATGGACCGGAACTACATCCCTATTGTTATCCCCTCCATTTATATGCCCCTGTATCATGGAGTTTGGATAAGTCTTTGGTGGCCCTAGCAAAGTCATTTTAGGATTACAGGAGCTAGTCACAGATTGAGTACTCCTATATTGAGTAGAACTCCAAGGACTCTTAGCTGACTTCTTACTGTTCAATAGCAACTCCTCTTGGGTTTTTGCTAAAGAGTAAGCATCAGTAATGGTATTCGGATGAAACACTCTAACAGAAAGTCGAATGTCAACACTTAAACCTCCCAAGAAACAACTAAGTTTAAGGCAGTCCAATAAACCGATAACACGGCTAGCTAAAGTCTTGAATTGAGACTTATACTCTTCTACACTAGTAGTTTGTTTCAATTTGATCAAAGCTTCTATAGGATCGTCATATGAACCCTTTCCGAACCTAGTTTGCAGAGTTGTTAAAAATTCAGCCTAATTAGTGGCATGATCATTTTTCAATGCCTGAACCCAAACTAAGGCTTTGCCTTCCAAATGAAAGCCATAAATTGTAAAACGTTGCCTATCTGCGATAGCACCAACCTTCTGGATCCTCACCGTCAAATCGAGGAAAATCTAGGCGTAAAGGCCTAGGTTGGAAAGCCTCATCGGAAGAATGTGAATAAAGTAGCGCATCATCAGAGTGAGTGCCGTCACGACTGGTTCTAGCATGATCGTCGCCAGTGCGAGCTCCGTCGCGGTTGTTTCGAGCATTATCATTGCCAATCTCCGGTTCCTTCCTTTTGAGCATAGCTCAGAATTGGCAGATAAGACCCACCTGCGATTTCCGAATCATATCCTCCATATGTACTTGATTCTGCTAGAGAGTTTTCTAAACCTCCACCATGTCCATCTGGATCGTGGAAAATCCGTCTTGTAACTCCTGTGTTTCCACAGTCGCCAATCGTGTTTGAGTCATCATCGAAGAACGAAGCAGAACATAAGTGATGGATCAAAGCGCTTTGATACCACTTGTAACAGGTTTGATCCTATTACTGTAATTCTTCAAGCAATTAAGAGGAAAAGAGGAAGAAATTGAGAAAAGAGAAGAGAAGAACAATGGAAGAACAAGCTTAGCAAACTTTATTGAGAGAATTTGGCAATTCGAGGAGCCAAAGAACCTCCAAATTCAGTTCGTTCACAACTCATTGAATGAATCCTTACAAAACTACCCATTCCCTTTTATACAAAGTTTAGCGCCATCTTGCCCCTATCAGGAATTCAAAACAAGTCTAAACGACTAAACGAGATCGTATGTAAAAAAGGCAAAACTTATTTTGCATGCGCCTAAGCTCTAGCTAGCCACCAACAACAGCGTATTATTCCTGGCAGGCGTCCATTGACACCCCACATGTCCATCCAAGTGGCAAGCTCACTAGAAGTTCGTTACAATGAATCAAATTTGGGTTTTGATTTTCGGGTTAGAGGAAAAATCAGAGAGAGATGAGACTCAAATCTATTGTTTTCTGTGAGAGAGAGAGAGAGAGAGAGAGAGAGAGAGAAGGAGCTGTGCAATTTCCATGGATGAAACAAGGGAGAGAGAAAAGAGGAATGTGGAGAGAGAAGCCTTAATTTTTTTTTAAAAAAAAATTGTATTTAATAACTCTTTTATTTTATTTTTATTTTTTAAATCTCAAAAGAGCTGCAACTCATATGGACAATGCAAATTTTTCAAAAAAAATTGAATGCCACCTCATCGGGAAGGACTCGAGAAGGACGCTGGTAGACACTTTAGCAATTGTCATAAAAAAATGGCTTAAACTTTCTTGTGGCAAGTAAAAATGACAAATAACTCATATTTGAATTTTGATGGAAACTGTCAATCTATCATGTCAGCACCGATAATAAAATGACAAGAGTTTGTTTAACAAAAAATCCTAACAGAAGCAAGTTAAGAAATTTGCTTCTCGGCTCCTCTGTGGTCTTTGGTCTGTATCTACAATATCTCCCCATAGAATCCTCCGCTATAAGCTCTCACTGGGAGAACATAACCAACATAATTAGCCACGGGGATGGGAATCAATATTACATCATAAGTAGTCACTTTAATGATACTAGAGTTTGTAACTAATTGGACATTTTGTTTAATATATGTATCACGTTGCTTGGCAAAATAAATTAATGAATGAATGCCATGTTGAAGATTGAGTACAAGTTTGAAGATATAATATACTAAATCCATGATAGAGTTGGACTAATCTTAATCATTGTTCATTAGATATTGGACATTCCAAATTATGCCACTTTGTCCTTGCTTAAAACAATTATGCTTTTAGCTAAACAATATATATCTCTATATATACCACAATCTCATCCATCTTATGTAGGATTGAAGATGTTGATTTTCCAGTTTACTAGTTCGAGCAGCACAATATGAAATACGAATGCTAAATTAGTCCCTGTAGCACAAATATAAAAATGATAAAAAAAAGTATGTAAAGGTGAGGAGCCTTGTTTAGTAGTTAAGTTAGAATATAATTTGGATGTGCTTTTAAGTATATTTGCACACTTCTTGACATAATGCATTTTAAAGTTGCGATGGCCATAAAGTTATTAGAACTCCGCAATTGAGCGTGTTTATGGGAGAGTAGTACCAAGGTGGGTGACATCTTGGAAAATCTAATTTAGGGAGCCAAAAGCGGACAATATTATATCATAAGGGGGAGTCGTTACAACAAGTCATATGATTTAAACTTGAATGAATGATCATCAAAGTTCAAACAATAATCACAATGAGACACACATCCAAAAGGCTAAGAAAAAAGACAATGTGGAATCCTGATGCATATTATCATGTCCTATAATGCAATGTCAATACAAACACAAACTCAAGGTAGAAAGAAACGAAGATCATCAAGTCTTCCAGATTGAGTTTTAATCTTAGGATATATGCAAAAGAATGACGAATGCAAACCTACGATCTAAAAGGCATGAAAAGAGATGCAAAACAAGATGAAGACTCTAAATGCATACAAGAATGAAACATACAATCAACAAAAAGGTTTTGAGACAAGTACACATTTTTGTGAGAGTGAGAGACCAAGATTGAGGAGACACATCTCAATCATATTTTGAAACAAAATTCTCTTCTTTTCATAAACAAGCACATGCATTTTTTGAAGAAATTCAATCACACACTTGTGATAGTCATATACAATGATGCACCAAATATGATTACAATGTGTACCAAAATGCACAATTTTTTTTTTTCCATATACATGATAGTTTTTAAAACACATCCAAGGCAATCGTAGAAATTCCACAAGTGAGGACACAAGCTTACGTATGCAAGGACCTCAACATATCTCACATGAAAATGAGGTAAACCATGAGAAATAAAAGTCAAACCCTTTTCCCTGGTCCCCAAAAAAATAATTACACACCAATTCCTTCTCAATTGTCCAAGGTATATTCACAATTTAAATCTCGTAGGAATTTCACTTTTTTTTTTGGCAATGGTTGGACACCGTCTTTCTACAAGGACTTTAGAAGCAATTTTTTATTTTTATATTTTTTTTTTAAACATTTGATCTTTGATTAAGTTTTGCATGTCTTTGAAAAAGGTGATGCCATGAAAATTTAGCCATAGGTTCGACTTGCAGGGTCAATTTGAACTTGGGTAAATCACATTTCTACACAAGAATGTCTACCCGATCTTACATGTGTAGCCTGCCTCAAGCTTGTGAAACAACCGTGCAAGAAGATGACATTCTTTAAACAATCCATTAAGAACAAATGCACACACACTAAACAAATCCATCATATATATAAATTTTCAGGCAAGAAGGTATACACATGACAATATGAGTGAACCAATCAATGAATGACAAGAGTAAATTGTGATACTTTAAATGCGCATTCTAACCATCATGGTCTTCTCTCATTTTTTTTTTCTTTCTAAAAACTAAGCACACAAAACAAATATACATTACAAATCTAAAGACTCGCAAAACAAGAAATATGCATGTAAACAAACTAAAAAATTCATGTCCTAGGATGCATGAACAACAGTAGCACAAAGTTCCATCGACACTAAGGCACCCTTTCCCTTATTGACAGCAGTAGCGCAAACATCATCAACACAAGAAAGAGGGACAAGATTAAAAATCCCTTTGTTGACATGTGTGGATCTTGGAGCGGAAGCACTTTTATAAAAAAAACATATCCACACTTGTAACCAATGGGTTTTTGGGAACTCAAGATACAATCATAATCAATACCAGAAATGTTAGAAAAATCAGATTTGCAAATAACAAGGTCATCTTCTAGAGATTTAACTTTATCCACAAGCACTGATTTCTCATATCTCAAGGAATCATTAACAACATTCAAATCATGCAATTTAGCACACAAAGATTCATTCTCAACCACTACCTCCTCCTACTTCATATGAAGCTGATTATAGACCTCTTGGAAATCTCCTCATCCTCAAAACCTTGTGATTCATCCTCACAAGTCACAACAAGCACATAAGGGTCACAAACAAAAGAAACATCCGCATTCTTCATAGAGGTGGTGAAAGCCATGTAATTAGCATTCTTCTCCTTGGTGTTCTTGGAGTCATTGGACTCGAAATCATCACATAAGGAGGCATTCATGGCTTGACCTTTTGCATTCAATGAAGGGTTCTTGCTAGTACCCTTATGAGCGTGAGGAATTTTCCAAACTTCTTGACAAACAAGGCCTCTTCCTCATAAAATAAATCATCTTGAAATGATTCACTAAGGTCACATGGGTCAACCACACATGACCCGCCACCACTTGTCAAAGAGGTGAAAGAAGCCATGGATATCCTTTTCTCCAAGGTGGCTTTCATGGCTTTTCTTTTGGACCACATACACTTTGGGAAAAGCACTTGATTATGTCTAAAACCAAAACACTCATGGCACTTGATGCCTTGAGTATCCTTCTCTTTCTTGTCCCTATCATTACTCCGAACACTAAGGGACCGAGAAGTAGCCATAACACAAGGGGTAAAGGAACATACTAAGGACGTTACTCCAAAAGGAGTGAACTGGCTTTGATACCAATTGTAAGGAACTAGGGACCGAGTTCCAACCCCAAAACAACCACAATTACAAATACAGTAACATAAACAAATTAGATCAAATTAAAAATATTGCAATGATAATAACACAAACCACTATAAGCAATAAATCAATCACACTTCCACAACACAAGATTTGTTGATGAAGTGGAAACCCTTTGAACAAATAATCTTCCATCTTCCTCTTCTTTAGCTCCCTTCCTATTTTTTTCTTCAATCTCCCTTCTATCTTTAAATGTACACGAACATAACTATATTTTCAGCAAATTTAAATCCCCCCCCCACCTTTTACTCAGGAATACTTCAAATCTATCATTTCTACCCTTTATTTCTCCAAATGTATGACAATTGTTTGACCTTCTCTCTTCTTCTACCTTCAGAAACACTACATGCTAACCCATTGCATACCTTCTAAACTTCTCTCAGTGTCTCTTTGCTTAGAAAAAAGATAGCTCAGCGTCTTAGCGCCATCTGCCGTGCATCTTTCCTCTACGTTGGATGTTGATCGGTCGTCGCTCCTCATTTTATGTTGCGCGTCCATCAGCGACGCATGCGACCGTGCACAACCACCTTAGGAGGAAGCGACAAAACGCCGCATATAGTCATAGACCCAGGCAACCCACGTGTTGAATTGTAGGAGGAAGTGGCTACCGCATGAGGGTTGGTTGATGGTAGCCCAACGCTTTGTATTTTCTCTTTAGTTTTCTAAGTTTTTTAAGTGTATTTTTTTTTTTGTGTGTGGGGGGGGGGGGGGGGGGGGGGGGGCGGAGGGTTGCTTAACGATGAAGCGTACCAAAAAAAAAAAAAAAAAAACCAATCGAATACTCGATTGGGAATTCAGCTATGGTCCTGGCAAGTTGAATTCAAACAAATTAATTTTGAAAACTCTGATCACATGCCTGATGTAGTTGAGCCGAGTTCGAAGAGGCAATACTCGGCATGATTACAACCCTAATTGTGACAAATAACTTGTGGTGGTGTATGCCTATATAATCAATATCTCCCTCCATGCAAATTTCAGCCGTTTTTTTTGATGGGGTCATTATGAAATTACACATTTACCATAAAAAACTAAAAATAAAAAAAAGGCGCTAACCACCCGTATGGTTTTTATAATTTTTGAGGATAAATGCGTAATTTCATAATGACACCGAGGGAAAAATAGCGAGAATTTGTACGGATGGAAATATGTATTATAAAAGTATTCTACGTAGAGTTATTTGCTGCGATTGAAATCTGAAGGAGTTATCTGTCATAGCATAAAACCCCAAGGGCTAATTTTAAAATTTCCGTTCTGTTTTTGCCTGAGAGGATCGAGTGAATGGGCTGTTGTTTAGTTTCAAGAAGCAGAGGTTTATGTTATGGGGGGGTATAAACCGTACGTGTACGTTTGCTCGAAAAAGAGACTCGTAACCTTTTCGTTTGATACTGATTGATTATGTTTCTGGCGGTCAGTGGGGTGTGCATAACTTGTTTGATAATAATGAAGGTCGCATGTAGGCTTTGTTCTAATTTTATTGAAATGTGTTGGATGCGAGGGCATATGTGTATTTTTCCATCCATTGTGAAGAACATACCGATCTATGCCCTTACAGTTACAGCAAGCAGCATGACAAAACATTTCAATAGATGCTTAAAAAACAGCACAACCTTGTTTGTTATTCACTCACACACAACTATAGTTTCAATTCAGAATGTAATATAATTGATCAGCTAATGCTTTTTTAAATAAGCTGATAGGCTCAACCAAAAATTTGTCTCCAAGACTTTTAAATGGCATCCCCACTTTGACTTTGATCCACTACCTTATTATTGCAGAAGAAAAAGGTTGGGAGATTGAGAAATGGCTCTTTCTTCTCCCTAAGGTGATCTGAAAGCTTCACCAGCATAACGCACATTTCCAAGTTCCTCTTCAATGCGGAGAAGCTGCAATCAAATTGAAATCCCAGAAACAAAGGGAAGTTAACATGAGATTAGTCCGGTCACATGAGTAATAATCATGATATATATATATATATATGTATATGTATTCTGGGAATATTTTAAGTAAAGAATTAACAAGAACGATTTTCAGGATACCTATTAGAAAAGATCATATGGGCTCACGTTGGAGTCTAGTAGAACTAGAAGAATGAACTATCAAAAAGTAAGCCTCTCAGTTTTTAATTTCTAATACTTCTAGTCTTTGCTAGTCAAATACTTCTGAAATTTGGTGATCTGGACCATGCAATCAGACCAACCTTTAGAATTTGGTCTTCATGCGATCCACTTGATTGAATAGACTATAATCTATGTCATAGGCATTCAAATTTATTCCTGATTATGCAATAACACAACATACAACCTAGCTTATTTCAATTCTCCACATATATTCATGATCTTCTTTTGTATTATTATTATTATTATTATTATTATTCTTTTATCAAATTCAGACATCTTGTCCATATCTGGAAAAGCATGTCATTATCGCAAGGAGGCTATAGAGAAAGAGTGAAGAAATTCTCAAAAGGGAAGAGAGAAGATAACCAACTAAAGTTTCCAGTTTACCTGATTATACTTGGCCAACCGCTCACTTCGGCATGGAGCTCCGGTTTTGATCTACATGACAGAACATGTAGTGGTCAACTTCATAGAAATGACATAAAGACATGAGAGATGGCAAAGTTGAAGAGTCCAAAAATTAAAAAACCTGTCCACTAGCCAAGCCAACAGAAAGGTCAGCAATAAAGTTATCCTCAGTTTCACCACTCCGGTGGCTGACCATGACACCCCAACCTGCAGCTTTAGAGTCAAGTGCTGCCCGAACAGATTCAGTCACTGTACCAATCTGGTTAACCTGCAATTGAATGCGTAAAAGATGAGCTAAATGCAGCATCAACATGGCCTGTCTCTCTCTCACATGATAAATCCATGTAAATTTATAAACGATAAACACTGGAACAATGAATGGATGATAAAAGGAAACTGGAGGACAATGCAGAAAACAATGACAGTGAGCTAAAAAAAGAAAGGCGTTCAACCAAAAGAGGAAAGGAAAAAAATGAAAAATGTAAAATCATAACTCCTTTTGAGTGAATCAGAAAATGAATGAGGGTAGATGCTTGCCTTTAGAAGTAAGCCATTGCAAGCCTTTTTTTGAATGGCTTCAGCTATTCTCTTTGGATTTGTGACCAACAAATCATCTCCTACGAGTTGAATGTCAACTGAAGACTGTAGTGAAGCCCATGAGCTCCAATCATCTTGATCGAAGGGATCTTCAATGGACACGATAGGAAATTCTTTAACAAACTCCTTGTAGAGTTTGGAAAGGCTCTGAGCTGAGTGCACATGAGCTCCATCATTTGGTTGTTTCTTGAAGTCTAGATCATATTTCCCATCTTTAGTGAAAAACTCCGATGCCGCAACATCCATTCCAATTTTAATCTGGATTCCAAAAATTTAACTTGAAAAATTTACGTTGCAAACAAAAATATAACTCTTTTTGGATAAGTACGTTGCAAACAAAAATATAATTTAAATTAGTGCCTCCTACCTTGCCAGTGTAACCAGCCTTTTCAATGGCATCCATGAGTAACACCAGGCCCTCCCTGTTATCTTGAACATTGGGAGCAAATCCCCCCTCATCTCCCACATTGCAAGCATCTTGCCCATATTTGGCCTTAATTATTCCCTTCAGTATATGATAAACTGTTTTATCCAAAAGATAAACAGGTTAGCTTTCTTATTACTGATGATGGGTAATTGATGTAATTATACAAAAATCTAAGAACTATAATGTCAATGACAAAGCAAGTCTTCAATTAGCTGTGATCCATGGATTTGCATCAAAACCATAAGTGTGGAAAATAAATCGCAATATCAAATTCGAAATTGTACTCCAAATTGATTCACATCCAACAATCAGATTGCCAACCAGAAAAGGAAGGCATGTGCATGGTTCTAAAATAGTATCAATGGCAGATACAATACCCCATAAAAAGACAACTGTGGCAAGAAACCAATTATTTTGCTTACCTTCACTACCCATGCGGAATGCCTCAGCAAATGAGCTCGCACCTACTGGTAATATCATAAATTCTTGCATGGCCAGACTGTTTCCAGCGTGGCTGCCTCCATTTATAACATTAAAAGCTGGAACTGGCATAACAAGCTCCTTTGTTCCGGATAGTTCCTGGATGTGCTTGTATAAGGGCACCCCCTTTGCTCCTGCACCTGCTCTGCACACACTTAGGGATACTCCCAATAATGCATTAGCACCTAATTTTGACTTGTTTGGAGTTCCATCAATTTCCAGCATAATAGCATCCACATCAGCTTGGTTCCTTGTTAAACAGAGGCAAAAATGTCAGAGCTATATAACCTACAAACAAGAAAAATCAACCTGTAATCATTAACAGTATATGTAAACAGACATCCAGGTCCACAAGAAGCAAAGAGCAAGGCCACAAAATTGAGAAAGCTTAGGTTTCAACAGGCAGAGAGCTAAGCACAACACACAAGGAGAGTTAACAGTAGCAGCCTGTTTGTATGACAGTCCAGTTACAGTGATCTTGTTCACAACCACTTCCTATTTTTGAATCTCCTACTTCTGCATAACGAAACAGTATTTACAAAAATTGGTACTCTTTGTTTAAAATGATAGGCCTTTTTTTTTAAAAAAAAAAAAAAAAAAAAAAAAAATTAAAATTCCCCAGAGATATTTTAGATTCTCAGCAATCCCATTTAACGGTTACGAAGGATTTTAAACGGTCGCTTAATGTTATTCACAGAACCTTCGGATTCGATGGTTCTCACTTTTCAAACAATGAGCACTTCTTTCAGGATCTTCCATTTCCATAACATCCATACTTATTTTTATTCTCTATGTAAATAATTTTTTTACAGCCAAAAAACGTGTGAACATACCGTGGCTTACATCCAGACCTTTTCTTTGATTCCATATTACAACTTCCTAGTTGCTACTACTATAGATAAAAAGTCCACTTTTACTGAAATCGAATCTTTTCTCGGTAAATGTTAACATTTTTGTTCCGATCTTTTATTTCTCAACTAAAAAAAAATTATCAAACAATTCAAATACAGAATACTCACTTACATGAAAAAAAAAAAAAAAAAATACTTAATACTCTTAAAAATAAAAAGAAACACCCCAAAAACACGTTAACAAACAAAGAAGTTTCACGAATTCATTTTCCAGGGAAACAAACACGAGCTGCTAGTCATAGTTTGAAGAATATCTCAACCCCCAAAAAAACAAAAAAAAAACAAAAATTAAAATTTACCGGACATCGACGCCGACGAGCTTTGGAGCGAGGATTTCGTTAATGTTCTTGACGGCATTGAGGACGCCTTTGCCTCCAAAAACGCTCTTATCGCCGTCTCGGAGCTCGAGGGCCTCGTAGATCCCCGTGGAGGCCCCACTGGGAACCGCCGATCGGTAGAGAGCGTCGGTGATCAGATCGACCTCCACCGTCGGATTGCCTCTGCTGTCTACGATCTGGCGCGCCTTCACCGACCTCACCGCATGCTCTCTCGACGCTTTCACGGACGACGGAGCAACCGCCACGGAGCACCGGACGGTGGTTGGGTGCCGAGCTTTGTGGGGTGTGAAGGGAGGGATAGGAATGGAATTTTGAGGCTTTGGTAGGGGCTTGGAGGGAATGAAGGAGTTTTGGAGGAGACTAGTGTTGGTAGCTTGGGAAGCTAAGGCCATTTTTTTCTTTCAGAAAGGCGAAGAGTTTGAAGAGGGGCGATCGGGTTAGGTGGGGTGGGGGGTTATAGCCTTATAGGGAGAGTGTTGGGAAAGCGTGGGAAAGTCCGCCGAGGGGCGATGAAAGCAGTCTGTCTGGTATAGTGCGAAAAAAACAAAAGGGAATTGGAGGCGTGGTGGTTGGAAAGGAGTTGAGAATTACGAAGAGGGCGTGTGAGGTAGGTGCGTGCATGAGCGTCCAACTTCGCTTGTCAATTTGCCAAAGCTTGCTGCTCACTTGGGCGCATCAGAGTTCCGAGTCCTCGGTCAAATGGGCTTTAAATATCTTCCACAAATTAATGGGAAAAATACAATTAGTCCCCAACAGTTGTACTGCCTTGATATTTATTTATTTATTTTGTAGATATATGAAAAAAAACTACATATAACATAAAGAAAAATAACAACAAATTAGGGCTGGGCACCCGACAAGAAATACTTAAGAATAAAAGTACACAGAGGCAATGCGCGATGACGCCGACCTATTGATTTTTGGTACGGATGCCAGAAACCTGAGTCACCAGTAAAGGTGGTTAAAAGTGTGCAAAGAGTCCAGAGGACCTAGATATAGTTACAGGAAAAATAAAGAAACAAAAAACACAAAGTCCAGAAATACGAAAGTGGAAAAACAACCACAACACGGCACCGGTTGGTTGGGAGTCGTCGGTGCCGACGCATGTAGATCACGCGCCAACACTGAACGACCTCTGTTTGGTTGATTTTGCTGCAAACAATCATGTCCTGCCAACAGCAGGGGCGAGAAAAGGCAAGAGGGATGGGTGAAGCTGTCACTCGCCGGTGAGTGGGAAGCACTCTCTGGCGTGTGCAAACCATGCTATGTGGCAGGGAGGTCCAGAAGGAAAGCGGCTGGTGTCGACGGAGGCGGAGGACGACAAGCAGCACAATGTGTTGTTCCAAATCTGGAGTAGAAGTGTAGATCTAGGTTCAAAAACTTGGATAAAAAAAAAAAACCAAACGAAATCCAGCAAATGACCCAGGGGAGGTGCGTTGTGGAAACGAAAAACACAAAGAAGTAGATAAACAGCCTCCAAAGAGGCGGATAGGACTAGATGGATCTCTAGTTGGATAGGGGCCTCATGGAAAGCGCGAGTAGATGGGAAGGGGAGAGAAAGGGAAGAAAACCGGAAGAGAAGGGGAGGAAGCTTTGAGCTTCCCTCCCATGGTGTTTGGCTCGGAGGGTTTATCAGAGGTGGAGAGAAAACATAGGTTTTTTGCTGTATTCTCCAAAAACTTTAGTCCTGGAAGATAATGTTGAGGCTACTACCTTGATATTTTTACTTTCAAACTTTATGGTGATAGACAATACCGCTGGCTTGCCACTTGGCCCTTGGTCCCCCTCAAGTATCCCGAATTGATAGGCTCCCCTAACCTGCAACCATCGAGTCCCTCAAATGACGTCAAGGAATCTAACAATATGTGTTGGGGATAAAATCAACTCCGAAGACACGTGGATTCTGTGACAGTCAGAGGTTCGAACGGCAGAACCGACCCGCGGGACACCTCGAATATTTTCACCTCGAACATGTGTCAGATACCTTGTATAGAAAGTTCATCTCGGTAAGATCACACCTCGGACCTCCCAAACTCTGCACAGTGCGGAATTGTCCGAGATCTCCTAGTTTGGTCGGTGCGAACATGTCTCGGACATTCCCCTGGCGGAAAGTTGGTCAGTATACGAAATGATCGCCTCAAGGTTATTGTTTTAGGTTTAACAAGTGTTTGAGAATCCATAGAACTCAATGTCCAAGATTCATGGACACAGGTTCCTATCTGCGATTGAATTAGAATAGAGATAAGACTCCACTCCCTGGATCTCCGGGATTGACTCTTATCCCATCACCAATAGGATAAGATTGCTGATAAGATGGAATTAAGATCGAAAAAGGAGAGTATTTCACAATCTGGACTCTACTTTCTTATTCAAATTCCTTGAAGATAAGGTTGAGACCCAAGCAAATCAGGATTCAGATTCCTAGTCCAATTGTACTTTGAGAACTTCAGTAGGTCTGTAACTACAAGCCTATAAATAAGACTACTACGCCAGGTATGAAGACACGCAAATTCTCTAAGCTCTGAGATTATTGATGTTTTCCAGAAAATAAATAGTTTGAACTAACTTAGGCATTGGAGTGGGCGTAGTCTGCACCCCTGACTAGTTGTTTGTTATTTTGCAGGTCACAAGTTGAATCAATTCGAAGGGAGACGACAAATCACAAGGCGATACGTCACCGTACTGGAAACTGTACCAACAATATGCACATTGGACGAAGGTTAACTAACCCGGGGTGACCCGTAAGCGGACTGTCGGTTGACCGCCTGCAAACCAAATAGTGAAGAGCCAATGGTGGGTGTTTCGAGTCCTAGCCAAAGGATTCATATATGGCAACTCAATCGCAACACGCAAGTCATTAACTACGCCGCCCGATATGGGTCCTTGTACCACTATTAAGTAAAGGATCCATCATGGGGATATTAGAATGGAGGAAAATCCCCTTAATATCAACAACTTCCCTATAAGAGGTCCTCGCTACTAATACTTTCCTTATAAGGTATGTTGAATTAAATCTTCTATGATCATTGCATTGCCTTCTCGTCAGTAAAAATCCTCTCTGGAGTGCTCCCGCTGGCGACGCCAACAAGTCACCCTTTGTTCCTTTCATCTTATAGGTAGGTCAAGTCTAAGGGCGACGGTTATACTATATTAGCAGTTTGGTGCTATTTATGGGAATGAAAAAATCTGGCTGTGTCATGTAACAAAAGACCAATGCCTCGAACTCGATCCCAAAGTGTGCGGGCAAATGGAGAAATCGCCCCCAATCAACCTAATGACCCCTGTAGCGCCCCAAATTTGAAGTCATAAAATAAAATGTCTTAAATTAGAATTTAAGACTGCGTAAAATGGACAAGTATAGAATTGACGTTCAATTCGCAAGACTCAAATGACTTAATATTGTTGGAAACAATATTCATGTCCAGCTGTTAATAAAATACGTGGCTTATGACACAATATTTTATTCCCGATAAATTAATAAGGTTATATGAATATTGATGAAAATAAACATTCTTTAGTCTTATTATTTATAAACCATGATTTTATAAATAAAGAATAATATTATTAAACTCTAATAATATTGCTGGATTAATTAATAGACAGACTGAATTATTCAATATACTAGTTGATATAGTAATATTGATGAATAAAATTATTGTGTAATATTTACTGCGTGTAATATTATTGTGTAATATATATAAGATGTCATAATATTATTGAGATAATAATATTTACTATGAAACGAATTAGACTCTAAACGGACTTAAAATTATAATCCTAATGAGTTAGATTAAAATGGTAAAAACTCGAGGTAATAAATATTTGCGGTAAAAAGGTAATTAGTAAGTTTTGAATAAATATCTTTATATTAACTCAGGTTAAACTAATTAAGATAAAATTTAATCATAGGTTAATCAAAATATCTTTATGTTTTATATACTTATCATTTCAATTGATAACTCAGCTTGTGACTTAGCCTTCTCATGATGAGGCTAATGACTGATCCTTATGAGTCACCTTCGTTCTAACTTGTTAACCAAGTTGTTTCCACGCCTATTTAATCTCTTCAGCACACTCTCTTCTATCTTCTTCATTTCTTTCATTTTCCTTTGTGTTTCCCCTTCTTTTAACCGAGTATTCCAGCTGCATTTCTTTCTTGGACGAAGTATGGCTCGTAATCTTCAACCTCGGATACAATACAAAGAAAAAGAGGACGCCTCATACGGAACCTCCTTCGAAATAGTCTAGGAGGGTATATTGGTGACTCTGCAAAATAATCGAGCACAAGCCTTTCGTGGCCTTGCAACGGATTACGCACGATGTGCCTACGACGTTGGGTACCACCACGATGTGATGTTGATCCTTCCTCTTCCAACGCCCTCGTAATTATCTCTAAATCATCATCAGAGTCATCATGAAGGATTTTGGGAAGAAAAGAGGGACTCTTAAAGAAGAAACGAGCCATAGAGTAAAAATAGAGATTGAATGGAAATAAGTATTAGTTGGGGTGAATGATAATTGTGGAGGAAATTGTCTTATTTATGTAAAGCATACGACAGATTTTTTTTCAAAAATATGGCCGTTAGAAAAAAAAAAAAAAAATTATCAAAAATATGACCGTTAGGAAATACAACTAATTTTAAAAAATATGACCGTTAGGAAAAAAAACAAATTTTCAAAAATATGACCGTTAGGATAAAACAAATATTCACAAATATGATCGTTAGCAAAAGCAAAATTTTTTAAAATATGACCATTAGAATAAGATAAGTATTCAAAAATATGACCGTTAGGAAAAGACAAACATTCAAAAAATATTAAATAGAAAAATAATAAAAAAATCTGAAAAATTATTATTTAAATGGAATAGTGAATATTGACTAGTTAAAATGGTGAGACTGTTGGGAAAACTTTAAAAAAATGGCTCACCAGAATAACAAAAAGTGATTTTTAGCTATTTTGGTGAGTAAAATTTGGTGAGCCTACTAGGAATGCTCTAACATAGAGAATGGGAGAGAGAGATGAGAAGAGAGATCTGTAGGGAGGGAGAGAGAGCGAGAGAGAGAGAGAGAGGGCCGATCGTGGTGGACCCAGACCGAACCAGAGAAGAGAGAACCAGAGGAGGCCGGTCCTCCATGGGTCGTAGGAGGACGCGACTTCCGACGACTTGGAGCGCAACTTTCGGTGGGTGGGCTAGGTCGGCGAGGCAGAGCCGATTTTCGGCGGAACAGAGGTGCGATTTTCGGTGGGCGACGCCGGTGAGCAAGCTGGGTTTTCAATGGGTGATTTCCGGCGATGTGAGGCAATTTCCAGCAAGTGACGTTGCAGAGACCCATGAAGCCAATTCCACCATTCTCCCAATGGATTTTCTGTGAAAATCCCCAAAGGTAAATTCCAGTTATTTAGTGTTATTGATAGATAAATTGGATGTTTGTGATTTATAGAATTTCATACTATTTTTATGGATGTTGAACCCTGTAGACCATCCCCATGGGGGTGGTGAAGGGAAGGCCCCAATTGGTAGAAAAAAACCCGCAACCCCTTGGGGTTATCCTGCACTTGGAAGGAGAAGTAGAAAAAGGAATAAATATAGTGATAATTTGATTCTTCGTCGCCGTAGTAAATAGGATAATTAACTTATAGGAGAATAGAACTGTGTTATTTATGGGCGAACGACGGGAATTGAACCCGCGCATGGTGGATTCACAATATCGGTTTTGAGTGTTTGGGTTAAAGTTTGATTTCTTGTTGAAGTTGATTGGGTATTTTCTGGGTCTTGATTGGCCGGTGGAGTGGGATTTTGGACAGCTGTGTGTACTGTGATGTGGGTTTGCCGATCTTTAGTCATGTTTTCTTGATTTAGCCGATTATGGTCTGTTTATGGTATTCCCTTAATTTGGGTTATTGGTACAGTTTCCGGTATGGTGACGTGTCGCCTAGTGATTCGTTGTTTCCCTCGATCGGCCTACCTCGAAACCTGCTAAATAACAAATAACTAGTCGGGGGTGCCGACTACGCCCACTCCGATGCCTAAGTCAGCTCAAACAAATTTTCTGGAGAATATCAGTAATCTCAAAGCTTCAGAGAATTTGTGTGTTTTCATACCTGGCGTAATAGTCTTATTTATAGGCTTATGGTTACGTTACAGACCTACTGGGACTTTTGAAACCCAATTGGACTAGGAGTTTGAGTCCCAGTGGGCTTGAATCTCGACCTTATCTTCAGGAGATTTGAATAAACAGTAGAGTCCGGATTGGATAGCACTCTGCTTCTTCAATGGTTGTTCTATACCATTACAGCCTTATCCCACTAATTATGGGATAAAGATTAGCCTCTAGGCTTCCGGGATATGGGCCTTGTCCTACTGTGCAGCGTTCTTGCTTCAGGGATAATATGCCAGTGCACTGTTAACATTTAATCACTTCTTAGTCGAGTTTAAGAAGATACCTCCGAGACGGTTGTCTTCGACCAATCCTCCGAGACATAAATATCCGAGACATGTTCACTCCGAACATACTAGGAGATCTCGGGATATTTTTCGCCGAGGAGTAAATATCGGAGATATGTTCGCTCCGATCATACTAGGAGATCTCGGGATATTTTGCCGAGGTGTAAATATCGGAGATATGTTCGCTCCGACCATACTAGGAGATCTCGGGATATTTCGCACAGTTGCTGAGTTTGGTAGGTCCGAGGTGTTATCATACCGAGACAATCCTTCTATACAGGGTCACGATGAATGTCCGAGATGTAACACTGAGGTGACTCAAGGTCAGGATCCACGTGTCCTCAGGGTTGATTTTATCCCCAACAGTTACCCCCCTAATTCTCTAATTTCAATAATAAATTGAAATTATGGGAATTATTTGTTGCCTGCGAACCTGTACCCTGCTATTACTTTTGTCATAAATGCCGCGCCTTTTTGAAAGTTTGAACTTTACCGCTTCTTTTTCTCATAATGACGGAAGCCCTAACGCCGCCACTCCTTTATAATCATGAAGCGATATTCTCGAGGTTGCGTCTCTGTTGGTACATTTAATTTCTGGATCTGAAACGTACACCCCTTCAGTTTTCGGAGATACTGAAATGATGGCGCCTCTTGATATCCTGGACGCGTGGGGGATATTTAATGTTTTGACTGCTTTCACTATTCATCCTCTTTCATACTTTCGTACTCTTTCATTATCCACCATTGTCTCCATCTTTTTGAATTTTTTCCTTCTATGAAACTTCTACTCCTCCTTTCTCTCTCTGAAATGGCTCCCAAGAAAGGTACCTCAAATATTCCCCCTACCTCTCGGGTTCGAACCAAAAGGTCCGACGGCCACGTAGACCTTTCTCCCCTGGAGAGCAGGGTGGAAACCGTCCTCTTTGAAAGGCATGAGGGTGTACTATGGCTGAACTATGACATTCGTCCTACAGTGAGGATGTTCTATCAGGCCCTTGGGGCTCGACTTATTGGTGGCGGCGATGTCACTTTATTCGAAAGGATGTTTCTGGCTGGACTCCCACTACCTTTCCCGGAGATTGCACGGGACTTCGTCCTCTTTCTAATGGTTGCTCCTAGTCAGATCATGCCCAACGCCTGGAGATATCTATTCGCTTCGTACATCTTCTGGAGGCTAGTATTGAAGAAGGAGATGAAGATTCTTCAATTCTTGAACATTTATAGGCCGAGCCAGACTTCAAAGGGAATGATCAAATTGTCTGTCCGTCACCCCCCTATATTCATCAAACTTAAGAGTGGGTTGACAAACAACAAGTTCTGGGAGCAACAGTTCTTTCGAGTATCTGGGGAATGGGAATGCCCCGAAGGTACTGTTTTGCCTGAGAACCATAGGATGTCTCGGACCTGGCAATTGTTGCAGCCTAACCGAAGTGAACAACCTTCAATTAGCATATCCGACTGGGAAGATGTCATGAAGATAAGCGACTGGTCTGCAGTTAGGGTTAAAGCCGAGAAGTTTGAGGAAGTTGAATTTGACAACCTTGTGACAAAGGAGAATTTGAGGCAATTTCTTGGATACAATATCCAAGGGACAAGAAGACGATCACCAAAAGAGGAGCTACCAAGAAAAGAAGTGATGCACCTCCATCTCCGAGGCTTGTCACCAAGAAGAGACCTTCTGGCAGAGCTGAAGAAATTCCTGAGGATGTTCCTTTGAGGAAAAAGTGGAACATTCCTCTGGCCGCCTCAGGTGCGAAGAGAACTTCTCCGAGGGTGTCCATGGCTGGAACCAACACTGAAGAGGGATCAGCGAGCTTTCGGGGTTTTGTTCCGGAAGTCTCCCCAACCCGAGGAGCTGGCTCTTTGCCCCATTTTGCCCTAAGAGATGAGTCTGGCTCTGACGCCTCATACCGGGGCTCAGATATTCCTCTTGAGGAAACCAACGCCGGTGCCTCCACAACAACAAGTCCGGTGCCAGAGAGATCAGAAGGGGAGGGTGAACCGATACTTGAGGCCTGTACCGTGCAAGCCATGCGTCGGGTGAAGAACCCGGCGAGGAAAAAGAAATTCGGTGCCCGAGATCACCTGGCCGAAATAATTTCGGAGGCTGAATGTATGTGGGGTAGGCCAGTCATAAGGCCTTCTGATGCCGAGGAGGTCCGACAAGAGTCTGCCTCTTCAGGTGAAGAGTCTGCTGAAGAGAGGGATGAGGATGTTAGCACCCCCCCAAGACGAAGCTTTTGCCGAAGACATGGTGGAAAAGCATACTCCTCGAACTCCTTCAACAGAGCGTCTAGGAACTCCTCCACCCCCTAGCTATGACTGCAAGATGGAGCATGCTACCCCTCCAGAATCATACACGGCTCCTGATCAGACCGAAGTTCAAATGGGAACACCCGGGGGGTAAGTACTAAAGTGCCAGGAAGTTCTCAGCAAGCGGGGGTTCAGAATACGCCGGGTGCTGACCTTGAAGTAGGGGGCGCGGATCAGTCCGAAGCGAGCCAACATCTCGGAGTGCCTGAGGGATCTAGAGTCAATACTGAGGCCACTACTCCCGAGGCAGATCTGCATCCTGAAGCTTCTGATAGAAATAGATCCCATACCGAGGCTAGCACTTCTGAATTAAGGCCTAATGAGTCTGAGGCAGCCCCGAATACAAAAGCTGCTCCTTCTGCGGGCCCTAGCTCTTCTTCTAGACTTACAGCAGCCTTTGAAGTCTTGGGCAGAGGCCTTCTTAGTCATCCGATGGAGGCCATAAAAAACCTAATCCCCGAAGGGTTCCTGGGAAATGCAGGGGCTTCCTCCCCAGAGAAAATTGCCCAAGGCATTCTTATCTCCCATTACCAGGTGAGTTTCCAAAAACAAACTTTTGTTTTAACCAATTTTTCTCACTTTATTCTAAATTTGCCTACCTTCTTTTTATAGCTTCTGGTGAAGATGACAGCTCTCTAGCAAAGATATGAAAATCGTCAAGAAGTGCAGCCCGCTGCTCCAACTCCCGAAGTGCAAGCTCGACTCTCGGGTCTATAGAAGGAAGTAGCAACTTTGAAAGCTCTCCTTCAATCCAGGGACAAAGAGCTTGCTTCTCGGGACTTGATTATATCCGAGGAGCGCTCCGCTAAAGCTCGTTTACAAAAGGAAGTGTTTAAGGCAAATGAGCGGTATACTCGCTCTGTTGCTAGTCTTTTTGCTGAACTTGACCGTGCAGATCAACTGGCTTCTCACCTGCGGGCCGTGCAAAACGAATGCTCCGAAGCGTGCAAGAATGCTGAAAATGCTGAAGCCAAAAAGGAGAAGCTGAAGGCCGAGGTTGAAAGGCTTGAGGCCGAAAGAGACAAAGTTGTCAAGGCACAGAACCGTTTGGAGAGTCTTTTGATCAAACTTAGAGCCAGATATGACGCGGGCCAAGTGAAACTGAAGCGCTATCTGAAGCAGCTAAGCTATGTGCCATTTCTTCAAGACCAGAGCTAGGCTTGGGGATTCAACTGGGGGTTCGAAAACTTTCGAACTTTGGTGAAGAACCCTCAGTATAAGTTCGACCCTGAAACTGTTGGGCCGCATCTAGTAGGTATTCCGGATGAAACAGTCCAAGAAATGGATGACTTCGGTAAAGAATTCATGCCTGATGTTCCGAGTTGGGGTGCTGACACACCGGATCCCCGAGAGGACCCTCTTGAAGAAGCTGCGGACTAAGGATTGTTTCCTGGGCTTGAATTTTTCTTTCTTTCGTTTTGAAATCTTTGTAACCTGTAAAAGATTTTATATATCACTGAATTGAAATCACTGAATTGAAATCACTGAATTGAAATCTTGACCTTTCAATTTCCTTATCTCTGAATTTAGATGATCCATATTCATAGCATCTGGAGACCCCCGACTGAGGGGTTTCTTGTCTTGGTATCCTTTCCATAACCCCTTTGGGTTGTCCGAGGAAAGGATTTGGGCGGATTCTTTCCTGAATGTCCTTATCCCTTCGGAAACCCCCAACCGAGGGGTTTTTTCCCTTTGTATCCTTTCCATGACCCTTTCGGGTTGTCCGAGGAAAGGATTCGGGCGGATTCTTATCGAGATATCCTTAACCTTATCCCTTCGAAAACCCCCAACCGAGAGGTTTCTTCCCTTTGCATCCTTTCCATGACCCTTTCGGGTTGTCCGAGGAAAGGATTCGAGTGGATTTTTTTCTGGATATCCTTAGCCTTATCCCTTCGGAAACCCCCAACCGAGGGGTTTCTTCCCTTTGTATCCTTTCCATGACCCTTTTGGGTTATCCAAGGAAAGGAATCGGGCAGATTCTTATCCTCATCCCTTCGGAAACCCCCAACTGAGGGGTTTCTTCCCTTTGCATCCCTTCCATGACCCTTTCGGGTTGTCCGAGGAAAGGATTCGAGCGGATTCTTCCTTGAGCATCCCCACCATAACCCTTTTGAGTTGTTCGAGGTTGGGAGTCGGGTGGATGTTGATGTAGCTTGATCATCTTTGGAGAAGTTTGATGAAGAAGTGTTTTTACTCTGTTCTGGACTGCTGCTTTCTTCTTAGCAGAGATCAATCAATTCGTGGGGACTGCCAATTCTTCCTTCCTCTCGGTTTTGGACTGACTGGGGAGTTTCTTGCCTTGATTTCCTTCCCATAACCCTTTCGGGTCGTCCGAGGAAAGGAATCGGGCGAATTCTTAACTTTAGCCCTTCGGAAAACCCCAATCGAGGGGCTTCTTCCCTTTGCGTCCTTTCCATGACCCTTTTGGGTTGTCCGAGGAAAGGATGCGGGCGGATTCTTATCTGGGTATCCCCACCATAACTCTTTCAAGTCGTTCGAGGGGGGAAGTTGGGCTATTTCTTAGACTTCCACAATTTTTGAAACGAATTGGAAAGAGATCTTCTTTATTGTTGATAAAATTTGTAGAGAAAAAACAAAGAATTACATATAATACTTCTTCAAGTGCTCGGCGTTCCACGATCTTGGGAGCATCTTCCATGTCTCGGTCATCAGACGATAAGCTCCTTTTTGATGGCATCCTATTATCTTATAGGGACCTTCCCATTTGGGTGCCATTTTGCCTTCCGTTGGATCTTTTGTCATTAAGCTCTCTTTCCTGAGTACCCAATCTCTGAGCTGAAACTTTATAAGGACCACCAATTTATTGAAGTACTGAGTTGTTCGATTCTGATATGCTGCCCATATAACTTGAGCGTCGTCTCTTTTCTCCTATAAAAGATCTAGATGTAACTTGGCTTTTTCGTCATTGAGCCCGGGATTGTAGTAAGCTACACGAAAACTCGGGGATCCCACTTCGGCTGGTATCACAGCCTCGGTCCCGTAGGTGAGTGAAAATGGCATCTCGCCTGTTGGAGTTCTTCTTGTGGTTCGGTACGACCAGAGCACCTCTGGAACATATTCAACCCATGCTCCTTTCTTCTTTTCGAGCTTTTTCTTCAATGTCCTTACCAGGGTCTTGTTTGTCGCCTCTACCTGCCTGTTCGCCTTTGGATATAGTACGAGGCATAGTAGTTTCGGATACAAAGTTCTGAACACCACCTCCGGAATGGTTCACAGTCAAACTACTTCCCATTGTCTGTGACAAAAGCATAAGGGATTCCGAACCGACACACCACCGACTTCCAAAGGAAACTTGTGATGTTCGTTGTAGTTATAGTTGCTAACGCTTCTGCTTCTACCCATTTAGTAAAATAGTCTACAGCTACAACTAAGAACTTCCGACCCCCTTTCCTTATAGTCATTGGGCCGACAATATTTACCCCCCATTTCGCAAATGGCCATGGAGAAGTGAGGGGAGTATGCTTCTCGGGCACTGTCTTCATAATTCTTGAGAACCTCTGGCATTTGTCACAATGCTTTACAAGAAGAGCTGAATCCTTACTAATCGTAGGCCATTAATAACCTGCTCGGATGGTCTTTTGTGACAGCATCCTTCCTCCCGAATGGTTTCCGCACACACCTTCATGGATTTCCTTAAGAACATAATCCGCCTCGGTCTTAGAGAGGCATTTAAGCAGGGGTTCGGAGTATCCCCTTTTATACAGTACTTCTCCGAGGAGGCAAAACCGTGTTGCTTGAATCTTTACCTTCCGAGCCGCAACCTTGTCTTCGGGTAACAACCCGTTTCACAGAAACTGAATAATCTCTGTAGCCCATTCTGGTTCGTTCGGCGTTGTATCGGCTTCCATGACGTTAGTCTTCGGGGTTATCGACGGCTCCGTCAAAACAATAATCTGCCGTCTTGACGCTTCAATCTCTTCATCTGTTCCTGATGCAATCGTCGAGAATTCATCTGCTCGGATATTTTCCTCCCAAGGTATCTTTGTGATAACTTCCCTTCCAAAATAAGATTGGAATTGGCGCACCTGGTCCAGATATCTGGCCATTCGATCTTCTTGTGTTTCAAATTGTCCTTGAACTTGGCCCACCACTACTTGAGAATCATTTCGGATTTCAACATTAGTTGCTCCCATCTCTCGAGATAATGCCAAACCTGCTATTACGGCTTCATATTCTGCTTCATTATTCATTGTGACAAAGTCCAATTTTATAGCAAAACCGAACTCTTGACCTTCAGGATTCCTGAGGAGGACACCTACCCCGCTTCTGGCCCGTGTCGAGGAACCATCCACATACAAGACCCAGGTTAATTCTTTTGGAAGTTTTTCAGCTTCGGGGATGTTGCAAAATTCTACTAAGAAATCTGCCAGAACCTGCCCCTTGATAGTTGTCCGAGGATGAAACTCGATATCGAATTGTCCTAGTTCCATTGCCCAGTTGACTAACCTTCCCGAGAGGTCAGGCTTTTGCAGAACCTTCTTCATCGAATACTCCGTTAAGACTCGAATAGCATGAGCCTGAAAGTATGGCCTCAATCTCCTGGCCGAGACAATCAAAGCGAACGTCAACTTTTCGATCCGAGGATATCTTTCCTCTGCTCCGTGAAGTGTCTTACTCGTAAAGTAGACTGGTTTTTGAATCCCTGCATCTTCTCTAACTAAAGCCGAGCTTACTGCTGAGGGGGATACTGCCAAATAGAGATAGAGTATTTCCCTTTCAGTAGGGCGGCTCAACAATGGAGGGTTCGTTAAGTATTCCTTTAACTTTTCGAAAGCCTCCTCACATTCCTCACTCCAGGTAAACACTTTTCTCAAAATTTTAAAGAAGGGAAGGCACTTATCAGTTGATCATGAAATGAATCGATTCAAGGCTGCAATTCTTCCTATCAGCCGTTGGAGTTGTTTCGTTGTTCTCGGTGCCTCCATCTCAAGGACAGCCTTGACCTTCCCTGGATTTGCTTCGATACCCCTCTGTGATACCATGAACCCCAAAAATTTTCCTAAAGAAACTCCGAAGGCACACTTCATAGGGTTAAGCTTCATCTTGTACTTTCTCAAAGTCTGGAAAGTTTCTCGGAGGTCTTCTATGTGTTTGGCTGCCCAGATACTTTTAACTAGCATGTCATCTACGTACACCTCAACGTTTCTGCCAATTTGACTCTGAAACATCCTGTTCACTAGTCGCTGATAAATGGCTCCCGCGTTCTTCAAACCGAAAGGCATCATCTTATAACAGTAGAGTCCTCGGTCTGTGAGGAAAGCAGTTTTTTCTTGATCTTCTTCTTCCATGTAGATCTGTCTGTATCCCGAGAAAGCGTCCATGAAGCTTAAGAGCTCATGCCCGGACGTCGAATCTACCAACAGATCAATCCGAGGCAAAGGAAAACTATCCTTCGGGCATGCCTTATTCAAGTCAGTGAAATCTACGCACATCCTCCACTTGCAATTAGACTTCTTTACCAGTACCATATTGTCCAGCCACTAGGGGTAATCCACCTCCTGGATAAATCTGGCTTTCAACAACTTCTCTACCTCTTCTGCAATAGCTTGATTTCGTTCAGCGGCAAAAGTTCTTCTTCTCTGTTTCACTGGCCGATGATTCGTGTCCACATTCAGCTTATGGACAATGACCGAGGGATCAATCCCTGGCATATCTTCATGGCTCCAGGTGAATACATCACTATTGCGCCTCAAAAACACCACCAGATCTTCCTTCACGAGTTGGGGGAGTTGTGAGCCTATACGACTTTCTTTCCTGGATCACCTATTTCGAACTCCTCCAAGCCTTCCACAGGCTCCCTCAACGATGATTGCTATTTCCCGTCCTCCTTAGCTTTCTCACCCAGATTGTGCTGCCTCAGGGTGCTTTTCAGGAACAAGTTGTAACAACGTCAAGCCTCCTTCTGGTCTCCTTTAACCACTCCAACTCCTTCTTCTGTCGGGAACTTCATACTGAGATGTGGTGTGGAGGTCACAGCTTTTAAGTCGTTGAGAGATGTCCTTCCGATAATGGCGTTATAGGCTGAAACTCTATCTACTATCAGGAATTTCACCATGATGACCTTTTGCCTCTGATAAGTCCCTGCCGTCACAGGGAGATCAATCGAACCGAGAGGCAGCACCTTCTCTCCAAGGAACCCAATAAGTGGCATGAGACCGGGACCACTTTCTCCCGTGGGACTCCCATGTAGTTAAAGGCTAACTTAAATAGAATATCGGCCGAACTCCCTGTGTCAACAAGGATCCGTCGAGTCTGATAATTCACTATTGTTAGAGTGACCACAAGGGCGTCTGTGTGCGGAAGAGAAACTCCAGCATAATCATCATCCGAAAACCCTACAACCATAGGGTTACATTTTCGAGACTTAGGGGGCTTTTGGACTGAATACACTTCGAAATCATCCAGCTGCCTGGCATAAGCCTTCCAAGCCGAATTGGACTCTCATCCACCTCCAAATCCTCCCGAGATGGTATGAGTGATGGGAAGGTTGCCTTGCTGCTCCAGCCAAGCTCTACTCCTGCTTCTTTCCCTTCTTTCTTCCTCTCGAGGCCGAGGTGCTGGTTATTTGCTTCTACCTCCTCTCTTCCTGCCTCGGTTGATAGTTTCTCCTTTCATTCCGATCTTCTTCTCTTCTAGGCCTCGGATATTGGTCATGCTTCTGTTGGTTTCTCTCATTAATGAGAAATCGGACTAACTTCCCATTTTCGATGAACTTCTCAATCAATTGTCTCAGTGATACACACTGCTCGGTCAGGTGACCATATGAATTTGGAAGGCACAGTATTTGTGAGCCAAGCGTGGAGGCAGATTTCCTGAGATGGGCCTCGGCCTCTGGTAGTTTGGATCTTTTTTGAGTTCCATAAGCACCTTAGTGAGAGAGGCATTTAATGGAGTCCACTTGTAATCTCCGAAATTCTTCTTTGCCTTCTTGTACTCCCCGGGACTTGCATCCTGTGTGGCCTAGGGATTCTTCTTTTTCTTGGGTTTCTCGGTGGAAGGCTGATGTTGCTGCTGAGAATCACCGAGAAGGGCTCGAAGCGTTTCCTCCTGATTAATGTAATTGTCCACCTTTACCATAAAGGTATGGAGATCCTTCGGGGGTTTCAACGCCAAGTCAGCCATCAATGGTCCATCTTTCTTCAGTCCTTGGAAAATTGCACCATAAATGAAATCGTCTAGCGCGCTTTCCGTCCCCAACTTCTCCTGGTTGAACCTCCACAAATAATCCTTCAAAGATTCGTTTGGCCCCTGTCGTACGGAGAGTAGATACCCTCGGGGTTTCCTCTTGATCCTTCCGGACAAAACTGGGCCAGGAACCTCCTACCTAGGGTATCGAAATTATCAATTGACCTTGGGGGAAGGTTTCTGAGCTAGTCTCGGGCCTTTTCCAGACAAGGTGAGGGGAAAAGCCCGGTACGCCTTAGCGTCGGGTGTCTTATGTAAGGACACGTGAGATCGAAAATTATCCAGATACTCCACTGGGTCTTCACTACCTGAGAAAACAGAGATATCGGGTACCTTAAACCTTCCGGGTAGGTCGAAGTTGGATACTTCTTCGGTAAATATAGACTCCTTATGCTAGAAGAGGTTATCCACGAGAGACTCTTTCCCATCGCGCTTCTGATCCATATTTCTTGACAATGCATCATACTTTGCGTTCAAGTCCAGGACCATCTGCTGCAACCTTCTTTCAGCATCCGTTGGTAGGGGTGGAACCGGGTTAATAGGCTCCACACGGTCCTTGATCCGCTACTCGCCTCTCTCCCCTGACCCTTCCGGGTTTCCATTAGGATTTGTTCCTTCAACCGCATCATGATTCAATGGTGGTGGAGTCTGAGCAGCTATCAGTAAGGCATTCTGAGCCAGCAAGTCCTCCACATTCTTCTGCTCCTGAGCCAACTGTTGGCTCAGCTGGGTTATTCTGGCCTCTGGACCAGCAGACTCTGCTTCTCCACGGGTATCATCTAGGCCTAGATTAGGGCGTCGCGCTTCTTCTTGGATTTCGTCTTGAACCGGATTAGAACGTCGAGTAGTCACCATCACGGATTTATTTTTCGTAAGAACAATTCTTCGTTCCCACAGACAGCTCCAAACTGTTGGCATAGTTTCCGGTATGGTGACGTGTCGCTTGGTGATTCGTTGTTTCCCTCGATCAGCCTACCTCGAAACCTGCAAAATAACAAACGACTAGTCGAGGTTACCGACTACGCCCACTCCGATGCCTAAGTCAGGTCGAACCAATTTTCTGGAGAATATCAGTAATCTCAAAGATTCAGAGAATCTGTGTGTTTTCATACCTAGCGTAACAGTCTTATCTATAGGCTTATGGTTACGTTACAGACCTACTGGGACTCTTGAAACCCAATTGGACTAGGAGTTTAAGTCCCAGTGGGTTTGAATCTTGACCTTATCTTCAGGAGATTTGAATAAACAGTAGAGTCCGGATTGGATAGCACTCTGCTTCTTTAATCGTTGTTCTATACCATTACGGCCTTATCCCACTAATTATGGGATAAAGATTAGCCTCTAGGCTTCCGGGATATGGGCCTTGTCCTACTGTGCAGCGTTCTGGCTTCAGGGATGGACTCATGCCAGTGCTCTGTTAACATTTAATCACTTATTAGTCGAGTTTAAGAAGATACCTCAGAGACTGTTGTAGTGTGCTTCGACCAATCCTCCGAGACATAAATATCCGAGACATGTTCGCTCCGATCATACTAGGAGATCTTGGGATATTTTGCCAAGGTGTAAATATTCGAGATATGTTCGCTCCGATCATACTAGGAGATCTTGAGATATTTCGCCAAGGTGTAAATATCGGAGATATGTTCGCTCCGACCATACTAGGAGATCTCGGGATATTTCGCACAGTTGTTGAGTTCGGTAGGTCCGAGGTGTTATCATACCGTGACAATCCTTCTATACAGGGTCACGATGAATGTCCGAGATATAACACCGAGGTGACTCAAGGTCAGGATCCACGTGTCCTCGGTGTTGATTTTATCCCCAACATGGGTTGAAAATTTGTAAATTTCAGCTATGGGTTTTGCTTGTGTCTTCCCTGTTTTTCGACTAGAGGCTTCGGCCGGGTATTGGTTTTGAAATTTGGTGATTAGTTGTTATTCTGACCATGTACCCCTACTCAGCCGTATCTTCACTAATTTTTGTATGGGTGTTTTGGAGTGTTCCTGTTTTGTGTTAGTATTGGCCGAACCTGTGTATAGCATAATATTTCCATGTTTTAGCCGTATGGGTTTTTGACTGAGTAGTGTTAGCCATGTTGTCTTGAAACAGAAATTTGTTCCTCTGATTTTAGTGGTTATCCGATTGTGTGATATATTGATGTTTTACTTTGTAATGCTTCCCTATTTTGTTATTGGCTAATTGTGGATATTTTAGGTTGATGACTTTTGGGGTAGTCTTCAATGGTTTGACCGAATGGATATTTTGGGCTGTTTTATTATGCTTAGGAATTATTCAGATGCCTTGATGTTTTAATATTATGTGTTTTGAGCTAGTGTTGACGGTTATTTAGAAGGGGTTTTGCTGTAAGTGTGAGTAATTATGTGGAAGTTGGTAATTGGTAATTGGTTTTATGGTTGGGATTTTGATGAGTTTTAAAAGATGTTTGGTTGTTAATGATCACGGTGTGGTATTGTAACCGGTTGCTAGTAATGTTCTAGGATTTGATGTTTTGGATAGGATTCATTGTTTTTTTTTTTATAAGTAAAAAGACTTTATTAATGAAAGCGTAAGGCGCCCCTAGGTACACAGGCAGTATACACAGGAAAAACCAAAGCTCACCCACAAAAACCTAATAGAACCAACAAGAACAAAACAACCCACCACCCACCAAAGAAAAATACAACCCACCACCCATAAAAAATAACCCAACTAAGAACAAAACAACCCACCACCCACCAAGGCGCACAAACCTACAACAAATGTGCCTTGCCTTTCCTACTCCTAGTGGGATCTTTCACATCACCATAATTGATGGAGCTATGCAGGTTTAGAAGCTCCCTTTTTCCTTTAGACTTTTGACGCTCAATCATTTTCTCCCGCTGAAACTTTTCTTCCATGGCATCCCTAATTGCCAGGGCCTCCTCCCCAGAAGCCCCTTCCAAAGCCCAATCCAAGGGCAAACCATCCCAATAATCATCTTCCTCCTCCTCCCAAACTACGATCTCCCCATTATGATCAAAACCAACAGGCCAACTCTGAGAATGGGAGAATCCATTTCCCTCCACGGAACAAGGAAAGATGCAGCCACTCGGAGGAGAGGAAGGACCAACCACCCCAACGTCCTTGACCTCCCGCAGCAAAACGGGAGGGATAGAAACAATCGGGAGAAGATTGAGAAAACCTTTCCTAAAAAGCCCCTGTTTAGCTGGAGTCTGAGTCTTCTTTTTCGCATGAAACTCTCCACCCGTCTCCTTAAAAAGACCAGGTTCTGCGGACAGCTTTGAGGCTACCAAAGAGTTAGATTAACCCATCATTCCATACCACAGTCTGCCCTGCCCTGATCTCCCTAGCCCTCTTGTAGTATTGCTTAAATGGGCGGCTCTGCAGCAAGGGGGAGGGGGAAGAACGAAGCTTCTTCCCCAACTCAGAGGCCCCTGAGAGAGAAGGAAAAGAAGAGACGGAGATCTCTTCTAGATCTGTCTCCGCACAAAGGACCCCCACAGGGAAACACCATCTCCGATAGAATGTGATCACATAGCCCAGAAGAAGCCACCAATGTCGTCTCCGGCAATGACGACCGGGAGAAACTATGATTTGGCATAAAGCAACCCAAGCGCAAGCCCTTTCGTCTCAGTCCATTCCTTTCAAGCAGGCCCAGAAGCTTCTTAGCAGCCAGGCCCAAATCCAAGTTGAAACCTATGACCCACTTACTCCATGTGCGTAACTTTGAAATTTCAAACTCGCACGTGGAGGATAAGACTTAACCAGCGGACGGCAAGGCTGGTCTTTACCCACCGGATCGTACGACTCCAAAGTAGAACAGTCCAACGCTGACCTCAGATCTGCATCTAACACCCTCATCGTCGAAAGAAAGTCAAGCTCACAATGTTCCACTGGCACGACCTTACTCCCGGAAAAACGACCCCCCATTACAGGCACCTTCTTCACGACAGAGACCGAGCTTGCCTTCAACACCTCCACAAAGGAAGGCCCTTTCGAGAAAGGAACCAAAACCGGCCAATCCTCAACTACCTTCCCCTTATTCTCCACCGACTCATGCAAGGACCCAGACCCCCCCGCCCACTGAAGCAGAGAAGGAATCAGAGGCCTTTCTCAGCTCGTCGGAGAATTTGATCCATCCCCACCCTCCACGTCCCTCAGGAATCAGTATAAACCCTTTCCGGCCACCCATCCCAAAAGAAGTTGCCTCTAAGAAACGGCCTACTTGGTTACACCCTCTCCGAGCAATCAAGACTCTCGATCCTTCCCTGAAAGATTTGATGAAGGCTTGATCTTCCGGATAACCCACAAGTATCTCAATCGTCAAAGCCAACCACTCAGAGCACGAAGGACTGATGAAAAATTCACCGAAGAAGCTCTTTCTCTTCTCCCCCACCCTCAGCGTCGACGCCCCATCCAGAACCGAGAAGACAAAAGTCTTCGACTCCACGATAAAACTAAACTCCATCCCAAAGAACACCCGGAACCTAAGCGGCCGACCCAGAGAACGATCACATTTTCGATGGAAAGGAGCCACACAGTCACAAAACCCACCGGCTGACACCCCTACGCGAGCTACTAGCGCAACCCACAAACACCTAATGCTCAAGAAACTATCCCCGCACAGCAACCGGAAGTCTGATAGGCGAAACAGGGCAAACCCCTAACGTAACGTGCTCTCACGCGCCGCTCCTAGGGCAGAGAGAGAGAGAGAGGACATGATTCATTGTTAATCAATCGAGTTGAGGTTAAGCTTTCAAAATTAATTAAACAGTGATTGTTGAGTTCTCAAATCACCCGGGTTTGTTAAGGAGTTATGATTTAATAATTTTAGCCATGTAATCTTTGTAATTTTTGGATTGTACTCAATTGTTAATAATTATTGAATCACTAGATTGGATATTATTCTAGGGTATTGATTTGCTAATTAATTAAGTAAATATTAAGACTAAAACATGTTATGTTAAGTGTTTATAGATATAAATGGCTTTTCAAACTAAAACGATAATTATATCTCTATGTATATAAATAGGATTCATGTTTAGACATGACTCTAATGGGTGATAATAATGATGTCCTATGATGTATATATTTATGTGTGATTTTGCTGATTGGGTTAATTGATTGTGATATTAATACTATGTATTCATGCTCTAATGATATGCAGTTGTGTTGAATGTTCTAAATTAACATCTTAGATGTTGTTTAATTTAAGTACTTGATTAGTTGTAAAGCTTTGGAATAAAGGTTATTTTCAAAAGTAATAAAATATGATTTTCATGGTTTAGTTGATTGAGTATATTTTGTTAAATTCGGTTAATTGATTTATAGTTGATTATTGTCCCTAGAGTTATTAAGTTAATTAATTTATGGTAATAATGTTGTGTGATTAAGGTTCATGTTTTGGCACGAATTTCTAAAAAAGTAATATTGACCTTCTATGCACGTATGTATGTATTTGATGCAGATGATGATCTGAGATTGCACAAAAGGTCTGTAAGTATAAAATACTTACTGAGGGTAGTATTGGCTAAATACATTGTTAATGTCTAATGGTGCCGCAATTTGTTAACATCTGAAAGCTCCTCTTAATAAGCTTTAAGAGACTTGATGAGTGTCAAATATTGCATATGTGGACCCCTTAATTTGCATTTACTAAACCTTTAGTTTTGTTATTTTCTAATGTTTTTTGTTAGTTTTGGTATTTTAGTATTTTGCAGGTCATTGAGAGAAAACAATAGCTTTAAGGTGAAAGAAAGCACACTTTAAGAAGACCTAGAAGATGTGGTTTTGTTCAACCAAATCAAGGAGATGACTAAATCGAAATTTCTCTAATTGGAGTCAAAATCGGATTGGACTAAATTTTAGATTTTGCATATGTCATAGAATTTTAGCCATAACTTTCAGGTCAAGCATCCGATTGAAGTGAATCAAGTGGTTTTAGAAAGCTAACTCCATTTTCTTCAAATCCTTATGAAATAGGATTTTCCTAATTCGGACGTCTGCTATGCCAAAAGTGCCCCGTAATAAAAGGCCGCAAATCTGGACGGATTTGGAGTCATTTTCCTTCTTGGATTGAGTTTTGAGTCTCCTACTCAAACTTGGAGACTAACCTCCGATTTTTCTAGGAATTCTAGGGCTTCTAAGATTTGTTTTCTCCCTATAAATAAAACTCTAAGGCTCAAGAAAAAAGGGAGAAGCTAGAGACCACATATATTCTTTTCTTTTTAGTTTAGTTTTTCTTTAGTTTAGAATTTATTTTTCATAGTCATGTGTAGCTAATTTTTCAACTAAGGTTGAGGATGAAGTCTCACCATTAAAGAGCAACAATATTTTCATGTAAGTTTATACTATCCGATTTTATTTGGTTTAATTTTTTCAATGTTTTACTTCTTTTCAATTTGTGGAATGATTCTTGGATATCTATTGTGATTTACGGATACATGTGATGATTTGAGATAGTTTCATTGAATTGATTGCTTGGGTTTTTATTTATCAAAACGTTGGATATTCATTGTGTTTCGTTCTATGGATACATTTGATGATTTGGTTTAAACCGGATATCTTTTGTGATTTGTGCAAAGAACGGATTCATTGAATGATTTAATGATTTTTTTTAAGCATAGTAAAACATACATAAGAGTTGTATGATGAGAACTTCGGATCTGTATTGATGAACATGAGAATATGTTGCTATGATTTGATGGGTGTGGATTCCAAAACCTTAGTACCTTTTCTTTTGTTTTATTTTACTTTATTTACATTATGTTGTTTTTCTTTTTATAAAAAATCAAACGTTTTTTTGGAACTGGGTTAAGATTTAATTAATTTAGTCATAAATTTGTTTTCAAGAACACAATTCTCTGTGGGATCGATCTCGCACTTGCAAAACCCTTTTATTGCAAACGATTCGTGCACTTGCGAGTACAATTAAAATTCACACCAAGTTTTTGGCGCCGTTGCCGGGGAATTGTTTGAATTTTTTAAAACTGTTTATTTCTAAATTGATTTTATCTTTCTACTAGTTATAATTAGGATTTTTTTTTATTATTATTATTTGCAATTTGTTTTTGTTATTCCTATTTCTTTTCATTGTTTTGTTTGTTTTTATTTTATTTTATTGTTAATTTAAAAAAAAAAAAAAAAAAAAAAAAAAAAAATTGGTTGATGTTTTATGTGGGATACTTGCATGTTAAAAAGTGAGAGTGAAGCATGGATTTTTCTTATGATAATTATAACAATTTTTCTGCACAACATGCTTCACCTAGTGGTAGGACACCTGCTCCTATCAACTACACTCACAATTTTTACCCATATAAACCATGTTCATATTGCTCTAATCCTTATCATAGTTCCAGTAATTGTCCATCTTGGGGACAAGGCTCCAATTTTTCATATGAGCAGATGAACATAAATTTCTCCAGTCCGGGTTTTGATTCAAATTCCAATGTTTACAATTCGGACTGGAGCAACCCTTCTAATTTCTCGTGGCAAGCTCAAGCCATGAGAAATTGTGTTCCCCAACCTCAGGAACTGCACCATCCTGAATATTCGCAGTTCAATCACCAATCTTCCTATCATTCATCCTACAATTATCCAGCACAAAAATTATCATTGGAAGACACTCTCAAAACATTCATACAGGAAAGCAAACAGAATATACAAAAGCTCAGAAGTGTCCAAGCTAATTTCTCCAATGCAGGGTTTGATTCAAATTCCAGTTTTTACAACCCGGACTGGAGCAACCATTCTGATTTCTCATGGCAAGATCAAGCCATAGGAAATTATGCTCTCTCACACAATGAACTGCATCATCTTGAATATTCGCAGTTCAAAAACCAAGTCCTCCATCCTTCATCATATGATCCCCTTCCTAAAAAATTATCATTAGAAGAAACACTCCAAGCATTCATATGGACAAGCAACCGAAATATACAAGAGCTTAAGAAGGTCACCATGAGCAACGACCAGATTATACAAGAGCTTAAACAAAGTAGACAAGAGCTGAAGAATGCCACTATGAGCAATAGCCCGGCTATAAAAGAGCTTACACATGAGATCAGGGATTCAACTCAGTTCACACATCAAGCTTTTGCCAAGAAAGAAGAACAAATCGATTATCTGGTTGTTGAATTCAACAGAATGGAGGAAGAAGAGCTTCAAAGTCAGCTGATGGCTGAAGGGCATTACAAGATTGATGAGGATGATGCTAGCCATTCTTGTCATGAGAATATCCCTGACACCATCATACTCGAGAGTAATGAAATTGATAACAATGAGGAAGAAGGAAAAGAGGAGCAAATTGGGCACAAAAAGGAGCAAATTGAGCACATAGAGGAACAAGAAGAGAAAGAGGAGGAAATTGAACACAGAGACCAAATTGAGCACATGGAGAAAATTGAGCATAAAGAGAAAATTGAGCCCCCAACAGATACAAGTCTGTCCAATGACAAGGAAGTGAGTACTGATGCTCATTCCTTCATCATTGTCCCTCTTGAGACACATCATGAATCCAAAGCTTTAATTCTTCAATGTCTCAAAGTGCCATTGTATGCCAAGATTCTCAAGGATTTATGCAGACAATGGCATAAATCTAGGAATCATCGTCCCAAGAAAATATTTTCAAGCAAGCAAGTTGGCTACCTGCGATGGGGAAATATCCTCCTAGAGTGCTATTAAATTTTAAAGAAGAAAAGGTGGAAGGGATTGGTTGGACATCTACATGATCGGGGCAGGTATGGTAATTTTTTATTTTATTTTTTTTTGCATTTAATTTCTGAGTTCTTTTTCCTTTTTCATTTAATTTCTTGTTATTTTATTTTGAACTGACAGCAATTAACCTTTTGATATTTGTTTCTATAAGAAAATGTTGTTGGTAGTTTTGTTGACAGGTGTTTTGGTGTTTAAGTTTGGGGGACGCCCTGGCCTTTTTCACACCTTGATCTTTCCTTACTTCTAGTAATGTATTTCTAAACTACACATTGAGGGCAATGTGTAATTCAAGTTTGGGGGTATGAAAAAACACTTTGTCTATTTGTTTGTTTGTTTATTTGTCTTTTTGTTCTAAAATCTTTTCAAAAAAAAAAAAATTGTGTTATGTTGTTGTTTGAGCATGATTGCATCCCAACTGTGGTTTGCATATCATTAGTTCGTTTAACATGTTGAACACTGTATATCATTAGAAATCTGAATCTTTGACTCACTTGCTGGATTAGAGAGACTTCAGTTGTTTGAACTATTTCTCGCAAGCACATTAACATTGGTTCTATGAGGTATGAGATTTGAATTGAGGAATGTGTGTCTTGACATTTGTCGGATGATTTGTTGATGAAACCTTGGCTTAAATCCAAAAAGAAAAAGAAAAAAAAAAAAAAAAAAAAAGAAAAAAAAAAGAAAAAAAAAGATAACAATAATATCATCAGTTTTTCTTCTCATTGAGTAACCGGGCCTCTTGCCTCATTAAGCATTGAGTGTTCGCGTCGAAAGATGAGAAATTCAATTTGGTTGATCATATGGCTAGTTTGACTTCGTAGCCTTTTTGACTTGAGTAATTAAACCCTTAGGGATATTTCTACATCTAGTGCCCTAAAACCATTTGGTTTAGGAGTCACTGGCCCAACACTCGTTACATGGGTCAACTAGAAAGCTTAAGGGAGTCAGACATTGCACAGCCTACAAAAAAAAAAAGAATTGATTTAAGCCTTGGTTGTTTCAGCTGACAAGATTCCTATGAATTTTAGGGTACACAAACTTTGAGAAAAATTGAAACCTCATGAGTCTATGTTAATCTCACTTTGCACACATTTGAACCTGAGTTGTCTCAATTTTCTAGCTATGAGTTGAATGATTTTTGATGTCCTAATGATGTGAGTGTGTTGTTCAGTGTGTTAAACTTACTCATGATGTATAAACTATGTGTTTGTGTGGATTTCTTATTTTTCAACAACATAGTGCTTTAAGATGTTTGTGGGTATCATTCCTGGCAAACCCTCACGAGACTTCACTCGTCCACTAGGGAGTCATAGGGGTTTAAAAGGCTTGTTGCATACGCTAAATGCAATCGTTTCTCCCACGAAAGAGGATTTATGTTTCAAGCTTTCATTTTATGTTGTGTTTTGTTTTGCTAAGGGACTAGCAAAATGTAAGTTTGGGGGTATTTGATGAGTGTCAAATATTGCATATGTGGACTCCTTAATTTGCATTTACTAAACCTTTAGTTTTGTTATTTTCTAATGTTTTTGGTTAGTTTTGGTATTTTAGTATTTTACAGGTCATTAAGAGAAAGCAATAGCTTTAAGGTGAAAGAAAGCACACTTTAAGAAGACCTAGAAGATGTGGTTTTGTTCAACCAAATCAAGGAGATGACTAAATCGGAATTTCTCTAATTTGAGTCAAAATCGGATTGGACTAAATTTTAGATTTTGCATATATCATAGTATTTTGGCCATAACTTTCAAGTCAAGCATCCGATTGAAGTGAATCAAGTGCCGTTGGAAAGATAACTCAATTTTCTACAAATCCTTATGAAATATGATTTTCCTAATTCGGACGTCTGCTATGCCAAAAGTGCCCCGTAATAAAAGGCCGCAAATCTGGACGGATTTGGAGTCATTTTCCTTCTTGGATTGAGTTTTGAGTCTCCTACTCAAACTAGGAGACTAACCTCCGATTTTTCTAGGAATTCTAGGGCTTCTAAGATTTGTTTTCTCCCTATAAATAAAACTCTAAGGCTCAAGAAAAAGGGGAGAAGCTAGAGACCACATATATTCTTTTCTTTTTAGTTTAGTTTTTCTTTAGTTTAGAATTTATTTTTCATAGCCATGTGTAGCTAATTTTTCAACTAAGGTTGAGGATGAAGCCTCACCATTGAAGAGCAACAATATTTTCATGTAAGTTTATACTATCCGATTTTATTTGGTTTAATTTTTCCAATGTTTTACTTCTTTTCAATTTTTGGAATGATTCTTGGATATCTATTGTGATTTACGGATACATGTGATGATTTGAGATAGTTTCATTGAATTGATTGCTTGGGTTTTTATTTATCAAAACGTTAGATATTCATTGTGTTTCGTTCTACGGATACATTTGATGATTTGGTTTAAACCGGATATCTTTTGTGATTTGTGCAAAGAACGGATTCATTGAATGATTTAATGATTTTTTTAAGCATAGTAGAACATACATAAGAGTTGTATGGTGAGAACTTCGGATCTGTATTGATGAACATGAGAATATGTTGCTATGATTTGGTGGGTGTGGATTCCAAAACCTTAGTACCTTTTCTTTTGTTTTATTTTACTTTATTTACTTTATGTTGTTTTTCTTTTTATAAAAAATCAAACGTTTTTTTGGAACTAGGTTAAGATTTAATTAATTTAGTCATAAATTTGTTTTCAAGAACACAATTCCCTGTGGGATCGACCTCGCACTTGCAAAACCCTTTTATTGCAAACGATTCGTGCACTTGCGAGTACAATTAAAATTCACACCAAGACTCTCTCTCTCTACAGAGGTGGCGCGTGCCCGCGCGTCATGCTAGGGTTTCTCTCTCTCGACTGTTCTAGGGGATGCCTTTGGAGAGGCGTTTCTCCGTGCAGGCCAAAACCTTCCACTTCTTGGTAGAGGATGGTAAGTGTGGGGTAAGATTGGAGGAGAGGAGGAAAGGTTTCTTAGGGGTTGTGCGGTTGGGTTTGCAGTGTACTGCGTGGGTTTTAGCAGCGGTGAAGGAGGCGTTACGGTCTCAGGGGATCGAGGATTTTGTCAAATCATTCCCGGAAAAGGGGAAGGCTTGGATCGTTAGGATAGGTAGCAATAAGGATGGTCGATTTTTGGAGCTGGCGGTTTATGCAGAGGGTGGCCGGAGAGGATTCATTTTGTTCCCAAGGGACGAGGAGGGCGGGGATGGATCAGAGTGGCTGATGAGTTGGGCAAGGTGTTGGTTTTCCTGGATACATCGTCTGGTTCTCCTCCCATTGGTGTGTTATATCCGGTGGCGAGGAAGGATGGGATGGAGGGATCGGGTGGGGCGTGGCCCTCTTTGGGTGGTACGTTCCCGTCGTTCGTGGAGGTGTTGAGGTCAGAGGGTCCTGTGAATTTGCGGTGCCCGCTGGTTGAGAGGCGTGAGCTTGGCTTTGTCCCGACAGTGAGACTAGCAGTTTCAGAGGAGGTGACACCTTATTTGGACTGCTCGGTAATGGAGAAGAAACCGTTGGGCAAGAAGTTGACGCTGATGTTGCAGAGGGGCAGTGCTACGGTGAAGCAAAGCTTCCGGAATTCATCCGGAAGTTTTGCTTCACCCAAGCATTACCCGTTGCGGAGAAAGGAACACTCAGCACGTCTTCCCTCTGCCCAAGACTATTGAGGTACAACAAGAATATCATCGCCTCGTTTGAAATTTCGGACCTGGAGGAACCTTCTAGTAAGAGTGGTGGGTCGGGTTGTTAGGCCGATTGTTTGGTTTCGGACTGGGTCTTAAATCCAATTATAGTACTAAGGGATTCCGTCTTGGCCGAGTTCATGCGAAGCCCAAAAATAAGAAGATGAATGAGATTTTGGGTCAAGGGCAAGGGCTTCTTGTGGATTTTGTAACAGGTTCTGAGCCTTTCGTGGGTTGTGGGTCTAATTTGGATTCTCAACGGCCAGAGGGGATGACGGCGATCGAGCTGGATGGCGGTGGTTCTGCTCCGACCATCTCTGAGCTCTCCGGTTCTTCTGAAGGTGCCAGTTTCTGCTTGATGGCTGTCGATTCTGCCTCCGAGGGTCATGCAAACTTTTCTGGGCTGGACACTTCTGCTCTGGCATCTGCCTCTAAGGATCTAGGTGCACTGATGCCGCCGAAGATGGCTGTGGGTCAAGGAGAACATGTTGATGTGGGCTTTCTCAAGCGGGGGTTTCTCAAGTCGCCGATGGATTCTGGGGCGGTTTCGATTTTTGTGGCTTCGGTGGATCCAAACCTGGATCCTGCCTCCAAGCCGCTCGGTTCTCCACCCCACCCTATTTCCGGGGGTGGGTCGAGCGTTCTCCTGGAAGTTTCTTCTTCTTCTTCTTCAGGTTCTGTCCCTTTGCCGTCCGGATCTGGTGCTGCTGCTGTGGAACAAGAACCTGATCAATATGAAGACAAGAACCAGCTTTTGGTGGATGGGTCTGCCTTTGCAGGTCCAGATCGTAATTCTAAGGAAGAACCTCTCAAATCAAGGCAGAAAGTAAAAGGAGAAGAAAAGAAGTCCGCCAAGAACCCCTCTGCAGCTTGGGAGAAGGCTCTTGAGTTTTGGGATGGTTTGCCGGTTGAGCAAGTTAAGGATGGGGGTCTCCACGAGAGGTGCTTGGCTTTTCTGAATGAGATGGTTGCTCGCCAAAAGTCCAAGGCTAGAGGGAGCCTTTGTGGGTCTTGAGATGTTTTGTTATAGGATTTTGGGTTTTCCTTGTGGGTTTAGTTGGGTTTATCTTGTGGGTTGTTTTGTAGGTGTTCTTTTTGGGTCGTGGGTTTTAGCTTTTTTGGGCTTGTTTGTTTTATTTGGTTGCTTTGGCCGTTCCTTTGTATACTCCCAGTGTACTTAGGGGTGCCTTTTTACGTTTTTTTATAAATCTCTTTTACTTATCAAAAAAAAATGTTTTATTTTAATTGGATGTGTGTGAATGATTATTACATATTGTGAATAATGAACTTAATAATATTGGGAGTGGACGGATCCCAAAGGTTCGGATGAGAAATTCCTGAACCAGAAACTATAATAATCACATTGATTGGAACGGCTCTTAAAGTACTAAAGGAGGAAGGTCTTTGATAGTACGAAAATATTTTAATAAAAAAGTATGTATGGGGAAAGTGCCCCGAGGATAGCCGCTTGTCGGGGAACGGCCTATGCGAGAGTTGAGTGAAATAATTATATTGAACTGTCTAAGACTCTGCATATAAAACTGTCATCTCGTCATTA
>NC_084889.1:18948260-19075760 GCF_958979055.1 Alnus glutinosa
CCTTGTAGCCTTTTGTACAACTCTCGGTAGTAGTAACTTGGAACGAACCGTTTTCTCATCACTACTTTCATCTCCTCCCATGTGTCTATTGGGTGTTCTCTATTCCGCCTCCTGTTTATCACAAGCTGATCCCACCAAGTAATAGCATATTCAGAAAATTCAATCACAGCTAATTTTACCTTCTTTGTCTCGGAGTAGTTGTGACAATCAAACACGAACTCCATCTTCTTCTCCCATTCAAGATATGCCTCAGGATCAGATCTACCTTGAAAGGACGGAATCTTCATCTTAATACCACCCAAGTTGTTATCTTCACGATTCCTAGCTTCTCTAAATCTTCCTCCAGGTCTCCTATTGTTAACAATGGAACCCCGATCTTCTTCTTCATCAAAACTAGACCCATAACGTTCTTCATCCTCCTCCCTCGGTGGAACTCTTTCCCTTCTACGAAAATTACGACCGTTTTGTGGTTGCTCCTCACGTCTATTCTCCATCTGATCTATCCGTTCGTAAACCTGCTCCATCTCCATCTTCATCACTCGCCTCATCTCACTCATCATGGCCTCCATAAACATTTTCGGATTGGCCAATTTTGTATCACCTTCGACAATGCTCTTACCACTATCGTGAGACATGATTGCTGCAAAACAAAGGTTAGAAAGAAAAAAAGATTCTCACGAATCACTCCCTTACGTGTTTACACTCAAGAAGGTGGATCACTCTCCACTCGTGTTTCACTCAAAATAATATGGCTTTTACCCTCTGATGTGCTCACCACTCTTGCCTTTTTCCACTCGATAATTTTCTCTTAGTTCTTTTGAAACTAAACAAACAACTCAAAATTTCCAGCAACAATTCACCCAAAACTACTCAAGGAATTTCAGATTTTAACACAAGGAATATGGAAATTTTCAGAATAGAAATAGAAGGAATATGACAGTTTGGAATTTTGGAAGCACAGAATAGTGAATTTTTTTTTTTTTTTTTTTTTTTTTTTTTTTTCTAGTCACAAGCAGCAATAATAATTGTAATTGCCAAAAACGATTGATCAGATTTCAACAAGGACATGGAAATAGACAAAAGGACAATTGATAACGACATGTAATTCAAAGATGGAAGTTGCAGATATGGAAAGAAAATCCAAATCTTGAAATTATTGATCTGAAAATTAAAGCAAAGATTCGCGTAATCAATTAAGAATGGAATTCAAATCTGAAAATTTCAAATCTGAAAAATTAAAGCAAAGATTCGCGAAAATCACAAATCTAAATTTTGACACGATTTTTTTTTTTTTTTTTTTTTTTTTTTTTTTTTTTTTATGTTTAGCAACTGGCTTTTAAGAATAATGAAATAAAATTTCAAAATAGTGATGTGAAGGGATATGCAAACCTGAACTAGAAACTGAGCTTTGATACCAAATGATGTGAACCCCGTCAAGAATAACGAGACCCAACAACGAAAGGGAACCCAAGACCGTTCTAAGGACAGATTCGAATGGAAAAACCTCGACCCGTTGTTTATGACAAACAAGAACCTCGGTATAAGGAAGACGCCACAAACGGTGGTGGAAATTCCGTTTGATAAGTCGAGATGAACGCCACCGGAAATCCCGATAAGTTCGAGTAGTTCTTCAAAGAACCAAAGAGAATAAAACCTCACAAGTTTTATGAATCATCAATGTCTCCCGATTACATGGTAGGTACACCTATTTATACAAGAAAATTACTTGCGGAGAAAGTAGTTCTAATCCTAATAAGTAAACAAATCAATTCCTAGCAAGGAAAGAAAATAAAGTCCAAATCAATTCCTAGCAAGGAAAGAAAATAAATAAAGATCTTAGGTAGGTAAAGAAAATAAGTCTTGCAATCCGATCCTTCTAAATTAACGAACAATCTCAGCAGTTCTTAGCCTTGACCGGATCCTTCTAGAACTTGAATCAAGGTGACAATTCTTTGTTGCCCACGTGGATCATGCTCAATGGGCCTCCCCGAATTTGCTTGAGCCCATAACTCTTGGATGAGTCCGTTGAGCACATCCTTGAACTTCTTTGCTCGTGCTCTCGTAACCGGCCCAATTGGTACTTGAACGAGATCCTTCAAAGCGGTGCCTTGATCTCCATCACATTATGCACCTCAGCCTATAAATAGAGGCCCTTGGGCATTGAGAACTGCAAGAATTCGATATTGAATTCCACAAGAGCTCAGAGAAGTTCAAGATCCCTCTGAAGCCGGTTCAAGTGTGCTGTGCTACAACTGAAGTCTATCTTAGAGGTCGGCTCTAAGGTAAGGATTCCATTGAAGACCCCTTCAGGTAGGAGACCTGGTTGGGAAGCGTTCATGTTGGGTTACACGTCAGAGAGCAAAGTACGACCACTGCATCGGTACATGTGAGTGTTACTATCTTGTATCTAGCTTCGTCTTCTGAATAGTGGAATTCTTGGGTTTGGCTACCCTGGAGTGGTTTTTCTCTTAGTTGAGTTTCCACTTCGTCAACAAAAACTGTCTTTTATTTTCCGTTGTGCTTATTTTTTTGTTGACACTTGTTGCACACACTTTATTTTTAGAAGTCAATTTCAATTTTCATGATGTCATGATGATACGTGGAAATTCGAAATTTTCACTTACGTCTTTTTATAAAAGGCGGGTCGTTACACTATGCGTGTGTGTGTGAAAGCTTTCTCAATAAGATATAATGTTTGCTGTTATGATTTAGAACAACTGAATTTTTGTAAACAAGAGAAGCGGCAAAAATACATACTATATCTGAAAAAGCTATATAAAAAAAAAAAAAAAACAAAACAAAAAAAAATAATAAGACATGCTATGAGAAAAATAAACAATATCTAGTCCTAACATGTCAGGTAAGATCAAATCTATCCTCAGGGAGAGAGATTCGAAATTACCAAGACAGAAAAACAGCGTGCTTTCTCTCTCATCCCCGTAAAATAACTGCACAAATTTTTTCAAGACAATAAGAGAAAATTTGTGGATAGAAAATATGATTCCTCAAACGGAATGCAAGACATGAATAAGATATGACATGATAAATGATGAGCTCTAAATATTTGTATATTTGGACTCCTTAATTTACATTTGCTAAACCTTTAGTTTTGTTATTTTCTAATGTTTTTGAGTTAGTTGTAGTGTTTTAGTATTTTACATGTTATTGAGAGAAAATAACAATTTTTATGTGCAATTGCAAAGAAACAGGAAAACTATCTCAGTTTTGGCTCACTTTCATCGTGATTAATTTGAACCCATAATGATTTTTATAATAATTAATCCGATGGCTAAGGTTTGCAGTGCAGCCAACTAGGGTAACGATCAAATTAAAAAAAAGGGAGTTCGTGCAGTACAAGATTGGAAGACATTTGTTTGTCTTGACAAAAGATTCATGTGGACGTGTGGAGGCGTTTTGAGTGTATTATTCCTGGACCTACATCAGACGGGCGTGAGATATAAGAGCTCGTCAGTCTTCACGCGTTTCTCCAAACTGCCAGCAGATTCTTCAGCTCATTCTTTCCATAAACTAGCACAAGATTCTTGTTATGTATTGAAGCAGCAGCTGGAGCGTGAACGATACAAGACACATATACTTTCCAAGCCAAGACCCACCCATGCACGTGAACTAAAGCACCGGATCAGCACATATTCTTTTCAAACCTGGCTTTGAACGGGCTATTTCCAAACAAAGGAGCAAATGGAACACGGTTTTCTTTCCTTAAGAAGCACTGGATTGTTCTCGATCTCCATGCAAGAGACTTGGCAGCACACGACTCCCTCTATACTTGGCAGCACCAAAAATCATGCACAAAGAGCATACCTGGCAGCAGTAGGACGTGCGGAAAATCCTTCCCATGTATGTTTCCTCCAGTTTGGCACCAGTAGAAACACATCTTCCTCCATGCACAAGAGACCAGCAGTGACACACGTGTTCAGCATGCACCAGAACCCAAGCTTCTTTCCATAAAAAGTAGCAACCAATAAAACGAAACATGCCTTTATCATTTGGCTGGCTGTACAGAATAGATTAACTACGGGTGATCGGCTATTAGCTTGGGGTTTTCAAGTTGATACACAATGTGTGTTCTGTAGGAATGGTCTTAAGAGCCGTGATCATATTTTTTTTCATGTATAGCTCCAGTGCTCGTATATGGAAAAATTGTATGCAAAGGTGTAATGATTTGGCTCCTTCTCTTGACTGGCAGAGGGTGTTGAATGACAGTTGTAGAACTTGGAAGAAGAAAACGATGGCAGGAGTTCTTTGTCGTCTGGTATTGAGCTCTGTTGTCTATAATATTTGGAGAGTCAGGAATGCTATTAAGTTTCAAAATGCCCTCAAAACTGAACAGATACTCAAGCAGATATTTTGGGAAGTTAGATCAAGAATTTCTGGAAGAGGAAAGTTTAAGAAGAATAAAGAAAATGTTAAGCTTCGTCATCTCTGGAATGTAGATGTTTCTATTCTTGAATAATCCTAGTTAGTGAGACTTTGGTTGTTTTGGTTCTGCAGCAGTTTTTTCTGCTTTGTTTTTTGTTCTGTTTGTTTCTTGTTGTTTTGTTGTTTGTAACTATGGTTCTTAGTTGTTAATAATATTGATCACTTATTCATAAAAAAAAAATAAAAAGCAACCAAGAGAAGCACGCTTGCAGTGTACGTATTGAGTGCAGTTCTGGAAATCATAAAGGAAAGAAATAAGGGACACACGTTATTTTCCTTACCAGCTGGCAGCAACAAATTCTTTCAAAGGACGTGTGATCATGCGGCGCCTTGAGCTGGGAGAACCGAACCGAACAAAACAGACATGGAAAGCTGAACTTGCTGCGCAAGCAGGAGACACATTTTTTTATTTCCAAAGCAGTGCACCAAGACATGGAAGTGAGGAACCATTGAGATTGATGCGGTAGTTTTCACTAGTCCAGCTTCTATGCGGTAGTGTAAACTACCGCATACATGCTGTGATTTGTTCCAACGGCCCAGATGCGATCACGTCATTTCAAAGTCAAAAAGCAAGTTTGTGAGAAATGTCGTCAACACACGCCATCTATTTATTTTCTCTTTGCTACAATTTACGCCTCTGAGAAAAGGATCCGGCATGGGAGCAAAAACATTTTCCTCTTCCTTCTTCACACACTTTCACTTTCTCTCTTTCTGCAAATTCTTCATAACCATTTTAAGCAAAACAACAACAAATCACCCCCCAAATTAAACCCCGCCGAAAATTATACTTCCAAAACTGAAATCAATACAAACAGAATCACCCCCAACCGAAAACCCAAAATAACCACATCACTGATTCACAACAAAACCCACAAAATTCCTCTTAATCGACCATCACAACCAAAATCACAAAAAATAGTAACCCAAACAAATTCTCAACAAAAAAATACAACTAGAACCGAAATCAAAACCTGTACATTTGATCAATCACCCAGAGCCACCGAGCCCCAAAATCAACGCCCCAATTCGGAAATCCCAAACCCATAATCAATCACGAAAATGCTGAGTAAATCATCACCAAATTCGGTTTCATCATAGAAATCCCAAAACCCATCAACTTATCAAACTACATACCCCACACGGACATGGCAGAAAGAGAAACCTCAAAAAGGAAAGAAATTGCAGGGCAAGTGTTGTTGTTCTTGCATGAGAATAATAATCTTTCAATGTTTTCCCCATCATAAGTTAGCCCGGTTGAGATTGTGACGAGGAGAACCAACCCATTTTGGTGATTAGCTCCAGCGGGAGAGTCGACATGATGAATTTAGTGAGGTTTTTAAAACAATTTATCAAAAGGCATAAACAAGGAGGTGGGGTGTCCCCCAATATGAGCATTTCGATCAGGTCAACTGTAGGAAATATATGGATCGGATGATGCCGAAGTGAGGAAGAAGTAGGCTCACTTGTTGATGACTTGATGTTGTTGGTAACGGTGGTGTTTCGGATAATGCTCAGGAGAAACGATTGTCGATTGAAGTGAAGGCTCTAGCGTAATGCAAGGCTCGAGACAGAACCTTAGCTGGATTCTCAAGTCAAGCCTTGTTGACTTGGGTTTTAAACGGCATCAAGTTATAAAACTATGACATTTTCCCTAAACCCTAAAACGACATAGTTTTACACTACAGCATCTATGCGGTAGTGAAAACACTACAGCATCTATGTGGTAGTTTTCACTACCGCATAGAAGCCGGATCTGAGATTGAGAGAGTATTATCTTTCCTTGCGAGAGAGTATTATCTTTCCTTGCGAAGAATCAACACGTGAACTGGCAGCAACTGTGAAGCACCAACTTGTTCTTTCCAAAAAGTAGTATGCAGCGAACACACAAGGCAGTAAATGATTTTTCTTTCCAAAGTAGCTCTTTAGAGCACTAGCAGCAGATTCCCAACTATTTTCCCTATTTTAGGGAAAATTTAGGGAACCAAACCACTTTTTTTTTCCCTATACAAAAACATCCCACAACAGCTTCCCTTTATCTTTCCCTATATATTAAAATAATATTTCTTTTATCTTTTACTTTTTTTTTTCTTTTTAATTTCATTGCAGACTTTCCTCCTCCTCTTCTTCTTCTTCTTTCTTTTTCTCTCTAAGACTTTTTTTTTTTTTCTCTCTTCCGGTTCTCTCTCAGATTTTCTCATTTTAATGATCCCCCAACGGCCTAACTCACCCCCTCTCTTCTCCACCTAAACTCTCTCCCCCCACGCACAACCCACCTTCCGATTCTCTCTCAGATTTTTTTTTTTTTTTCATCTTTCTCTCCCTCTCTCTCTCTCGTCTCCATCTTCTTCCTATTTTTTCTATCTATTTTTTTTTTCTTTCTTCCATTAACTCTTCTCTCTCTCTCTCTCTCTCTCTCTCTCTCTCTCTCTCTCTCTCCCCATCTTCTTTCTCTCTCTTGTCTGCATCTTCTTTGAGGTTGAGGAATGAGGACGACTGAATGAGAGAGGAGAGAGAGAGCTGTTTTTTGAGGTTGAAGAATGACGATGCGTAGAGGAGAGAGGAGAGAGGAGAGAGAAATGTTTTTTTTTTATTAAAATAATCTGTTGGGAAGCTACAGTGCTTCCCAATGTATTGGGAAGCACTGTAGCTTCTCAAGGATCCTCATCTAAAATGAGAAAGCTACTGTGGCTCGTATTTTGCACATTTTTTTTTTTAAATTTTCCATATTTTAGAGAATAGAACTACTTATAGGGCATCTGCTACTAGTGTTCTTAGACCTAGCATGTGTCTTGCTATATACATATATATAGGTAATTTTTTTTTTTTTTAGGGGGGAGGAGAGACCTGTAGCCGAACTGGTAGCACCAAAAAGAAGACCCACGTCTTCTCCTTTTCACGTTTTTTTTTTTTTTTTTTTTTTTTTTTTTTAAGGATTGGCAGAGCCGTTTGTGAGTTATTTTCCCCTTTTTCTTCTTGTACATTTTTTTTTTCTTTTATGAGTAATGATATTTTTTACGTTTTCAATTTAATTTAGCGTGTTGTTTTTAGTCATGAGAGGTTAAAATCCTCAACTAAGGTTGAAGATGAAACCTCGTAATTGATAACGCACGTTCTTGTTATTTTATTTAAATAACTCCGATGTTTAATCAGGTTATTGTTCAAGTCCAATATTCGATTAATTGATTTATATCTCTTGATTGAATGATGGAACTAATTAATTACTGTTCACTAATTATTAAGGAAATTTAGGATTTAATGGAATGGAGATTGAGAAATTGGATTGATGAAATTAGGGAATAACTGATACGGCACATTTGAGGATGCCAACCTCCAAGAACAAGATCACTATTCACCAAAGATACCTAGACAAAACCGCCTCTGGGACTTATATACGCCCCTTACAAAACACATCCCCCTTGAACATAAAACGACAACATAAAAGAAAGCATAAAACGACACTAAATAACATAAAACACTGGCTACTCAAAATGCACCGCATAGCCTCATCTAGAAGCCCAGCTGGACCGCACCTTTCAGCAACCCACTCACAAGCTGCCACGCAACTGATACTTCCGAACTCAACTCTTCTATTCTTCTCTCTTCCTTCTCTCAAAATCGCACCTTTATTTCATTCCTTCCCCAGAGAAATGCTGTGTGACAAATGATTATTTATTTAAAGTTGGATATTCGATTTGTTTCAACCAATGGATACATCAAATCATTCGATTGAAAGAGGATATCCTTTGTAATTTGTTTGTCAAAACGAATACATTGAATGATTTAATTTCAATTGGGTATTCGTTATGATTTATTTAATGGTTGGATTCATTGAATGATTTAGTATGCATTTTTTTAAGGAATTTTGAACAATGAATATGGCTTAATGGTTTATCAGGCGTATAAATAAAATACAAGAATGTGGTGTTTGATTTGGCAAGGTGGATTCTAAAACCTTAGTGCCTTTTATTATTATTATTATCAATTGTTCTTTATTAATTTTGATTTAGTTTATTATTTTGCATAAAAACGCCAAAAATTTGGAACTAGGTTAAAATATGATTAATAAATAATGTAATGCAAACATACCTGACATGCATTAGGATTTAGAAACCAAAATCCTAGGCATGGTGTGACTTTACTTTTACTAGGTGAGTCCACTCCCCCTCAATGGGTGAATGGTCTCATCAGTTCTGACCCATGGAGGTGGTTTGTAGGTCTTGTCTATGTTGTCCATTCTTCTTAGCATACCTTACATCAAACTCAGCAACCCCTCATAGCCATGGTTGCTATTGGGCTTGTACGGCTTTTTCTTGAAGAGCCTTGATTTGCTCTTTTTTAGTTTGTTACTCTAATTGGCAGAAACAAACTTCTGCTATTGCTATTGATGCCCTGGAGCCTGATGTGCCGTCATAGGTAGAGTGCCTGATGTAGCTTTTGTTAGCAGTTTCCTCTGAACCTTCAACTTTTGAGCTTAAAACTGTGGACATTTGGGTCGGATGTGATCAGTGATGCTACAGTGACGATAGGTGAGCATACTTCTTTTGTTTGAATGCTTTTTTACAGTCTTTGCAGAATTAATGTTAGCATTCTTACAAATTACACTGTCCTTACTTTTATATGTCTCCTATGCGGAGGAACATATTTAGATAAGGAAGGTTTTTCAACTTTACATTTCCTCGGAACATCCTGCTTAATCCAAGATCTGTGGGTTTTTAACAGAAAACAATTTGGTCTAATATGACCAACCTTTCCACAACTATGATAAGTAAGAATGAACTTACCATGAGCTTGTGTTTATGAATCCTTGGACTTAGGCTTCACACAGTTATTTAAGCAAGAATTTTCAGAATTATCCAAACAAGTTGTATTTACCATCACAGGCTTAATAACAAGAGAATTTATTTCAGAATAAAAAGGATGTGAAGTAGAAGCATCCAAATCATCAACAATTATGCCAGACTTGTTAGAATTATTTGTATAAATACAAAACACGCTTTTTAAATTATTATTAGAGAATTTTTCCAAGAGATCTTCAGATTCTTTTAATTTATTCTCAAGTGTATCAATAATGTTAAATACAAAGCACGCTTTTTAAATTATCATTAGAGAATTTTTCCAAGAGATCTTCAGATTCTTTTAATTTATTCTCAAGTGTATCAATAGTGTTAAATAGCATGTTATTCTCAGATTTGAAAGAGCCAATCAAGGCATGTGATTCAGATAATTGAATGATTAAAGACTCTTTTTCTTGCTTAACCTTTTTGAGCTCTTCATTGGAATTTTTTGAATTCTTACTCAATTTAAGAAAATTCTCAAAGAGCTCATTATCAGAATTCTCTTCAGATAGCCAAGAAGAATTCATGATAAAAGAAGTCAAAAAAAATATGGATTACACTTAGGAAATTAATCCAAACACGAGTGTACTCACTCTGATACCAATTGAAAAATAAATAGACTCCTAATTAACGTGTGTGATCAATTGTGCAACAAAATATCTAAATACGAAATTTAAAAGAAGACAGATATTTTGTTGACGAAGTGGAAACTCAATTAAGATAAAAACCACTCCGGGGCAACCAAACCCAGGAAATCTACTATTCAGAAGACAAAGCTAGTTACAAAACAGTCGTACTCACATATCCTTGATGCAGTAGTCGTTACCTTGAACTCTGACACATACCTATATGTGAACGCCTCCCAACCAGGTCTCCTACCTGAAAGGGTCTTCAATGGAATCATTTAGCTTAGGGCTCCACCCTAAGCTAGACTTCACGGGTTGATCAAATCACACAATAAACACTCTAAGAGAGCTAGCACATATCTCAATCTCTACCTAAACACCATCTTTTAGTACAAAGGAATTCAGTACCGAATTCAATAAATAATACAAGCTTAGAAACCTCTATTTATACGCTTTAAAAGACCTATTACTATACTGATTCGGAGTTCTTTGGGCGGCGTCCAGACTTAGATAGAGGGCGTTCGGGCGGCAAGCAGCAACCAACTTCCATAACACCCTTCACACGTTTCTTCATTAAACTTCAGTCTCCGCATTTGGACGGTGTTGCCCCAGCGTCAGGACAGTTGCATGCTGTCTTCATTAACAGTGTATGCTGAGCTGTTTAGAATCTTCTTGAACATTGATAGGCGAGCTGTTATGACGGTTAGCTGGGGAATCGACTTTACTGATTTGTAAACTGTGCAGAATCTTCCTGGACTCCAGAAATTGCCTTCTAGATGCTTTTGACACTGATACTTGTCATATTAAGGCATTTTCATAGTTGAGAAAATATGCTCTGAATATTTTGTAGGACTCTGATTAATTACTGCGTCCCTGTTTCAGGAGTACACTAATATGGCAGTGATTCTGTCAACAGAATGTAGCCAATAAAACCAACAGTGCAGATTCAAAAGATGAGGGATTGGATTATCTACTAGCTTATAAGATGCTAAAGCTAATGTTTTTGTAACTATTGTATTTATTTGTAATCCTTTGTGTTTACATGTTCTTTTTGTATGTAACATGTTTAGAGAAATGTCTATATTTGGTAGACTTTTCATGTATGTTTGTGTGTCATTTGTGACACATGTTTGGATGTAATCAGTGTAAAGGAACTAGATGATTTTTAATGAATACCTAGAAGTAATTCAGTCAGCTCAATGTGTTATGTTGTCGATCCTTAAGTTTGAAAAATATATTCCACTGCGAGATTTTATCATCTTTGATGTAGTAATATCACATAATTAATTAGATTTAATTACTTACGCTTTTTGTAAAAAATAAAAATAAAAAATAAAAAAGGTTTAAGAAAAGAATATATATGAAGAATCCAACAATAAAGGTAAAGGTCCTAATTGTGAGGATTTTCAGCAGTGCACAAGAAATGTAGGTTTATTTTCAAATTTGAAAAAGGAAATGAACCAAAAAGAAGGGGCCGGGGCTGCACGTTCCAAGGGAATAACAAAGACACCCATAACGTGACAAATGTCATACGTTAATTTTTTTAGTTTGAAGAGCCTGATGAAGTTAGAAAGAAACGTGGGCGTTGTTGTTTGAGGAGTGAGTTTTGTTTTTGGATGTCTCCCATCAGCGGTATTATTTGGCCTAAACAATGGTTTCTATACTAAATTATTCATAAATTAATACAATAAACGTAGCTTAGCTTGGTTATATGCATGTCACCTCATTGCTTTGGCGTTTTCTGTGACTAATTGAGGTGATGTACATTCCCCCTCAGATGAACACCTTGGCAGGATGTCACATTACTAATTAATACACCCTAGCCTGCTATTTATTGGTTGGTTATAGGTAGTTTTGGAGTGATTATAATTTATTTGGGTTGTGTACGTATTTTAAATTGTGTTTATCATATTTTTAGTCTAATTATAATTTGTTCCAGCTACCACATCGATCTCACTTTTGCTAAACAAAAGCTTCTCATGGAGAGCGTAGAGATCATCTCAGGAATCCCATACGAATCTCAAAACTCATGTAAAAATCATACCCCAAGTCCAAGAACTGTAGAAACAGAAGAAAAAAGCAGCATGAAGCTTCCAAAGAGGTTTCTAGGGGTGAGACAAAGGCCCTCAGGAAGATGGGTTGCTGAAATCAAGGACTCCTCACAGAATCTGAGGCTGTGGTTAGGGACTTTCGACAGTGCAGAAGAGGCTGCTCTGGCTTATGACAGCGCCGCCAGGCTTCTCAGAGGAAGAAATGCAAAGACAAACTTCATCATGAACACACATGATCAAGAAAGTTGCAGCTTACTGGGAAAGAATCCTAGGGTGTTTCAGCTTCTTCAGCATGCAGTTATGAAGAACCACCTTGCAAGATCGCTTCACCCAGCCGCGGAAAAACAGAATCCAGGTGACAAGGTTAAGTCAATCTATTTTGATACGACCCTTGTCGAGGAGACTATAGTTTGTTCATCAAGCTCTGAATTCGGAAGCTGTGGTTTTGACCATGATAGAAACAATCTTTCACGCTTTTCATTTGGTAGTTCCAAGGTTTATTCTTCTGTTTTTGTGGCTCCTTCTTTCAGCGCTTCTCTAGGAGAAGATCGAAAAAATTGCCAAGAGGCTTAATTAGGTATTTAAATATGCAAATGGACTGTCAAAGAATGGAAAGTTTTCCAGGTAAATTATGTTATCCATGTTCGTTTTCAGTACTTATTACTTCTTCTCCTCCAACCGCATACCTGGAGATTTGCCAATTGCCTTCGCCTTCCCTCATGCTCCCCTTGTGCTATTTTTTACTTTCTTTTCAGGGTGGACAACCCAAAATGAGAAATCTAATTCCTTAATTTTGATGGTTCGATGGTTAATAATTTTCTCCAAGTAATTGATGAACTAGCTATATATATCTAATCCACCATCTTCACCCTCTTGACTGCTGTACAATAGTAGTCTGTTATGTCGAAATTTGCTAGTCTTAATTTTGCTTTTTCTTTATTTATAACTTAACCGGCCCTAACCTTGCATACATTTGCGTTCAACTTAGCATATACAAACAACATTTTCTCCCATCTTCTGCTGTACACATTTTATTTCATACTAGTTTTCAAATTCCTGTTTTTGGTGCAGTAGGGAGACAACTTCTATACAATATTGGGTTTGTAGATTCATATATTCAAGATACTTTAAAGAAACAAGAAAAAAAGAAAAAGAAAAAAGTAAAAGTAAGGTGACTTCACTACAAAAAATCACCGATTCCCTTCGTGAACAGTAAAAAAAGCGTGGATTGATTCATGCCGTTTATCAAAAGTTGTGAAACCCACGGTCAATAATTTTATTTACGTCGTTTAAGTGCAAAATGTCAAGAATTGATGTCGTTTATGAAACGACTTAAAATTTTATGTCGTTTACGACATATGGCATAATTTTTTATTTTTTTTTTGTCCCATATACATGAAATTTGATGACATCAAGGAAACAAGTTACAATTCAGAATTTGTTGTACAAGCAAAATAACCAAACAATTGCTGGGAATATGATGATATGATCATAATTATTTGATACCATGTCATGCTAGAGTCCAATAAAGAGTATATCTCCGTAGATTTTATAATCTAATAAAGAGTTTGATTATTTCCTTATTAGATTTGTCATAGGCTTAGAAGTCAAGACTTTATTAGTCTATTATGTAAATCCTAATATATTGATTCTCTATTTAAAGGGGAGCTATCAATAAGACAAGTATGAGTTGATTATTGATTTAGAATACAATTTTATGTGTTTTGGAGGTCAAAGCTCTCTCGAAGTAGCGCCATTGGAGATCACGACTCTCTCGAACTAGCCAATTTATGATTTTCTATTTTTTGTTATTAGTGGGTCCGCATCAAGTGGTATCAAAACAAGGTTGATTGTTTCAACAACAATTACCAATCCATGCCTATTACCATGTCTTTCCAAATTTTCTTGAGAGCAGAGCAACAAGTAATGCTAGAAAAGATGCGGTCAAAATTCCTCATGGGAATGAAAAATTCCCCAAAAAGATAAAGGAGCATATGAAAAGAATTAAAAGTTTGTCTCCACTATGCCCTTCTCAAGCAAGCCAATCCACGCCTACCCCACCGGCTACCACTGTCACAAAAAAGAGGAAGAAATTAAAGAGCTGTTGAAGCAACAAAAATCCATTTGTGCCGGGTCCCACCAAACCACTGTTGACTGGCTGTAGATCAGCCCAGCCCAACCACAAATTTAAAAAGCACCTGACCCAACCTTCCAAACGCGTTGTCATCAACCCATGCCACGCCTCCATGCCACTAGGAGTCACTTGTGTTCACTGTGGTGCGAGAGAGATAAAGAAGAGAGCTTTTGTTTGGCTTTGGTTAGAGAAAAAAAACATATTGATGGGGAAAAAAGATCACATGATCCCAATAACTACAAGAAAGGTCTCTGACATGCACCAGGATAAAGTTGGGACTTTGTTTATTGTGATATTTCTTTTTAGTATTTATTATTGTTATTTGATTTTCATTCTCTAGTACGTAGTTTAGTTTTAGAATTTCTCCTTGGGGACAAGGAAATTATTAGGGAAAGGAAATGATATGATTATTTGATATTTCCCATGTTGTGCTAGAGTCCAATGAGGAGTATATCTGCGTAGATTTTATATTCCAATAAAGAGTTAGATTCCTTTCTTATTAGATTTGTCATAGTCTTATAAGTCAAGACTTAATTAGTCTATTATTGTTGGTTTATTTTAATTGGCTCATTCTGTTTTGACAAAAACGCTTCTATATCAGGGAATTTCCTTTACAGGGATTTCTGTAACAGAGACACCGTAATTCCAGAAGATTCCAGGAAGAATATTGCATAATATATGTTAGTATTTTGGCCTCATTCTATGTTTGGACAAAATCACTCATGTGTAAAGATGCTGTAAACAGAGATTCCACTTGTCAGAGCATTTTAAGAAGACTCTGCACTGCGAAAAAGATAGAAGATTTTAGATTCCCTGTCAGCTGTTCGGACGACGTGTTATCCCGTCCGGACGCCCATCTGTCAACTGTTCCATCCGTCCGGACGTCGTGTCATCCTGTCCGGATGCCAAACAAACCAGCATTATCTGTCATGACGACGTATCTTTCTGTCTGGACCCTCTACTGTATTGAGAAGCTTCTGTTCCAGCATGCATCCGTCTGGACCTCTCAGCAGCCCATTGGACGTCCATCAGTGATCAATCAGCTTCAGATTCTTTCCAAGTTCAGAATATGGGAAGATTGATACACCGTCTGGACGATGTGGTTTCCCGTCCGGACGCGCTCATAAATAAGGCAAGAATCGCAATTCAAATATCACCGTCCGGACGTCAGTCAGCCTTGGTTCGGACGCGTGTGCAACTAATATGGAAATTGTAGATTCGACTTCAACCGTCCGGACGTCTACCTCAAATGGTCCGGACGCACGCATTGCAGATATGGAAATTGCGTGTTGAAGAATTTCTATCCGGACGTTCATCCCCCTTGGTCCGGACGCTTGAAGCCTTATATGGAAATTACTTGCAGCAGACGTGCGACCGTCCAGACATCAGTGTCTCACCGTCCGGACGCGGCTCTTAAACAAGAAAGATTTTCAACGGAATTTTCGAAAAATCCTGTCGCACAGTTGTCCGTCCGGACGGCCTAGGTTCATCGTCCGGACGGCGTCTGTACATATTACAGCAGTTGCCCATTCTGCACATCAGCCTATAAATAGAGGCCCCTGGGCATTGAGAATTGCAAGAATTCAGTATTGAATTCCACAAGAGCTCAGAGAAGTTCAAGATTCCTCTGAAGCTATTACAAGTGTGCTGCGCTACATCTGAAGTCTATCTTAGGAGTTGACCCTAAGATAAAAGATTCCATTGAAGACCCCTTCAGGTATGAGACCTGGTTGGGAAGTGTTCGTGTTGGGTTACACGTTAGAGAGAAAGGTACGACCACTGCATCGGGTATATGTGAGTGTTACTATCTTGAATCTAACTTTATCTTCTGAATAGTGGATATCCTGGGTTTGGCTGCTGATGAGTGCCAAATATTGTGTATTTGGACCCCTTGATTTACATTAGTTAGACCTTTAGCCTTGTTATTTTCTGATGCTTTGGTTAGTTTTTGTGTTTTTATGTTTTGTAGGTCAATAAGTGAGGAATGGCAAAATTCATGTGGAATTGCTTAGAAAATTCGGAAGTTCTGAAGAACTCGATCGATCGAACTTAAATTTGATCGATCGAATTTTGCCCGAAGTCGATCGATCGAAATTTTCCAGAATTTACTTTTGCAGAAGCTCGCCAAAACACCCAATCAGGGGCTTCTCCATGACAAAAAGCAGTTCTCCCTCTGATTTTCACAGCAGAACACGCTGGTTTCATGACCTTGGTTGTCTCTAGCAAGAGAGGAACCCTAGAAGGGGTTAGAGGAGTCATTTTACATGGATTTCTAGCCCTAATTTCCTTCTATAAAAGCCATAGCCATGCCTCCTTGTTGGAGAGTTCAGAGAACAGTAGCTAGGTTTAATTTCGTTCATTTCATAGTGTATTTCAGTAGCTTTTGTTCTTAGACACTTTCTCTTTGTAAAACTTTTCTTTTATTTCCATGTTTGTTCTTCATTTTCTTGTGGTGTTCTTAGTCATGGAAGGCTAATAGCCTCAACTAAAGTTGAGGATGAAACCTTTCCATTGATGACACTCACAGTCTTGTTATACTACTTGCACATTTGATGATATATCATATTTGCTGTTCAAATTCCATTCATTTAAATGCTTTATCTTTTGCAATGAATGTGGTTGTTAGTAGATATAGGACATTTAATGTGTTTCAACCGATGGATACATTGTTTTATCGATTTGAATGATGATATCCATTGTGATTTGTTCATTGAATGGATACATTGGATGATTTGATTTCAAATGGGTACTCTTTGTGATTTATCTTTGAGTTGGATTCATTTAATGGTTCTAGAGTTTGTGGTTAAGACATTTGAATGACATCCAAAGCTTAATGTTCTTTGGGTGTTCAAGTGAAAACCAAGAGTGTGAGTTGTTGGATTTGGTTTGGTAGATTCCTTAGCCTTAGTTCCTTTTAATTTGCATATTTCATTTCATCTCTTTTATTTAGTCTTTTGTTCTTGAATCAATTCTCAAACCTTTGGAACTAGGTTAAAATGAGGTTGATTAAACAAGACACCAATATTTGACCATTTCCCTGTCAATTCGACCTCGCACTTGCACACACTATATTGCAAACGATTCGTGCACTTGCGAGTACTCATTAAAACACATCAAGTTTTTGACGCCGTTGCCGGGGAAATCGGTTCAAAAATTGGTTTTTGTTTGATTGATTTTGTTTTTCTACTAGTTAGATAGATTTTTGTTCCATTTTTCTGTTGTTTAGCTTCTGTTATGCATTCTAAGTTCTTTCTTTGTTTCTCCCGGATCTGTTCTGCAGCTTTTGCAACTCACTGGGTGCCCTGAAGAATCGATCGATCGAAAATAAATTCGATCGATCGAGTTAGCATCTGCCTAATATAAAATCGATTGATTGAAAATATATTCGATCGATCGAAATAGACTTCGATCGAACGAACTTTCTGCACAGCAGCAGCTCGGAACAAGGTGAGTATCTCTGTTCCAGTACTTCTTTTAGTCCATTTTGTTCATTTTGTTCATAATTTGTTTCTGTTTAATAGTATTTTGCTGTTTGTTTAATTTTCTTTTAGTTCATTATAATTTAGTTCAAATTCTGTGTAGTGTGTGTTTCACATATTACCCTCAATTTGTTTTATTTTGTTCTAACAAAAAAAGAGATAGTTTCTGTTCTGTTTTTGTTCCTGTTTCTGTTTCTGTTCCTGCACAATTTCAAATATTCGATCGATCTACTACAATTTCGACATGACCCGCAGAAGCCCACTAGCAACCATGGCTATGAAGGGTTGCTGAGCCATATGCTAAGGAGTATGGCTAATATGGACATGACCCGCAAATCATCTCCACGGGTTAAGCAGGTATGGGTCAAGAAGGATGAGACCATTCACCCCATGAGGGGGAATGAATGCACCTAGCAGGAGAAGGTGTTCATGCCTAGGATTCGGTTCCTAATCCTAAGGCATCAGGTTTGATTGCTTGCACTTTTACTTGTTATATTTGTGTGCTTACTATGCAATCTAGGAACCAGTTTGTTATGCCCCCTATTCTCTTGAGAGAGCATTGCAGGTACTTGTTGGGGAAGACAGAAAAAGCAGGTCGAGCGACTATTTTTCTGTATTGGCATCATCAGGTTTGATCTTGCCTTGCATATGATGTCTTTTCCATATTGCATTTTTTTAAATTTTAAAAAAAAAATGGGGAGAATTTGCAAGATATTTTTTCTCTTGGCATATCAGCTAATTGCATGTATTTTCTCCTGATATCTCAATTCTTTGGGTATTAATTTACTTTGCTTAGATAAAATTGAGAGTTTCTGACTATAATTTGCCAAGTGTTTTCCTGTATATGCAAAAATTGGATAGCTTCTTTTCTCACGCGATGAAAAATGTGCACTATCCACAACTCCCCTAAAGGTACATCTTTCCTTCTTTGACTTTTTGGTTCTAGAAATTCTGGATAAGAGAAGAGGTTTTGATAAGATGGCCAAATTGACCACATGTTAGTTGAACCTAGAACCTAAAAACTCTGGCATTCCCTTTAGATTGCAGCACCATAAGAAAAAAATAGTTAATCATATGATATCTATGCTTTATAGTATATATTCACTGCTTATGTGCTACATTTGCTTTATGCCTTGCCCTCTACGTTGAAGTAAAACATTTACGTTGTCCTTCATGGTACAAGTAAATCACTTAGGTGCTGCATCTCAAGGGGAGTGTATCAGATGAGGGTGGCTAGGCCCTAGTAAGTTATAAGGTTTGACTTTTGGCTAATCTGTCACAGATTTTCTCTCTTGTCTAGAAAATCTAGTTGCTCTTTGTCATTTCTGTGATAGTCATACCTTGTGGGTTAAGTCTTCACACACACACGCATTGCATGAGTTGAGCTATCTATTTGAATTTTCTATGTCTAGGAAAATGTTTGTGCTGATTGAACTCTCAACTCTCTTTTATATCTCTGATTAATTTTGAGATGCTCCCTGATTGTGTTATCAGTGGATTATACATGCGTGTTTAGAAACTGACTTGAGAAAAATTAAAATTCTTTAAATTTTTCTTCAGTCTTCTGTTTTTCAGTGTGAAGTGTCCGGACGAACCTATTCTTACATCCGGACAAGCGCAGTCTTGCCATATGCTGACCTTCCAGTTGCCATCCGGATGGTTAAGTGACACATCCAGACAGGATCTCTACAGGTTTAAGACTTGCGTCTCTTTCTCTGCCATACACACATCTTTGCATTTTTATTGATTTATCATGGCATCTTGTGTGTTTTTCTCGTGGTTTTCTCCCGAGATTTTGGCATTTTTTTTGCACATCTCTTTTCATCCCATGATCTTCATTGTGTCTTCCGTTATTCTTTTAAGTCTTTGTGCTTTTAGAATATTGGAATATTTGTTGGGATATTTTCTTGAGATAGTGTGCATGAAAATCCTTCTCTGTCTGTGTGTTGGGCTGATCATGATATATTTATGCCTTATGAGTAGCTGCATTGCTTATATTTCTCTTTGGCATCCATTTGACAGCCGTGTTAAATACCACATTATTTTTGGAACTAACAGGATCTAATGGTATTTCTGGAGATATTTCTGGTTGGTTTTGATTCAGGAATATGATATCTAGCGGCTCCCAGCACAATGTTTGACATATGGATCCTTTGAAAAACTGACTGTTGTTGAAGTTGGATGTCCAAATTCCAAAGGTCTCAGGATTAAGATGAGCTTTTTCCCTAGCTCATGCAGAGCCTTCCGTAGCATTCCCTAAGATCTGCATCAGTCAGAGATTCAGTGGTGAATCTCCTCAGTTATCTTGCAGACCAGTTGTTTAGAGGATGTCAATCTGCGGATAACCAGGTTCAGGCTTTGCAAAATCAAGAGATTGAAGATCTTTTAGTCTGTGGTTCTCGGCTTCCTGAGCTAGAAGTCGAAGTAGTACAAATCAAGCTTTTACGAATTTCTCTCCGTTACTTGATTTCAGTGGACCAGCAGGATTTGGTACTTGGAGGATTTATGTTCCTCTCTTTTGAGCCACTTGCAGACTTTTCTCTATTTTCCTATTATTTTGGTTTTTAGAAAGTTTTTTGTCTGTGGATATTATTACTTTGTTTACCCTTGTACTTCTAAGACATTGAGGGGGAGTAATTGTTGTGTAGTTTTCCTCATTACTCTGTTTTACCCTTTGTCCCTTTGTGAGAAAAAGGGGGAGTAATTTTTATTTTTGGACCAGGAATGTATTTCCAAACCGGTCAAGTGATTTTTGTCCCAGAATGGTCAAAGGGGGAGTTTGTTAGAATTTTGGCCTCATTCTGTATTTGGACAAAATCACTTCTGTGTAAAGATGCTGTAAACAGGGATTCCACTTGTCAGAGCATTTTCAGAAGACTTTGTGCACTCCGAAAAAGATAGAAGATTTTAGATTCCCTGTCAGCCGTCCGAAAGACGTGTTATCCCGTCCAGACGCCCATCTGTCAACTATTCCATCCGTCCGGACGACGTGTCATCCCGTCCGGACGCCAGATAGACAAGCATCATCCATCCGGACGGCGTATCTTTCCGTCTGGACCCTCTACTATATCGAGAAGCTTCTATTCTAGCTTGCATCCGTCCGGACCTCTCAGCAGCCCGTCCAGACGTCCATCAGTGATTGATCAGCTTCAGATTCTTTCCAAGTTCAGAATATGGGAAGATTGATATACCGTCCGGACGATGTGGTTTCAGTCCGGATGCACTCATAAATAAGGCAAGAATCGCAATTCAAATATCACCGTCCGGACATCAGTCAGCCTTGGTCCGGACGCGCGTGCAACTAATATGGAAATTGCAGATTTGACTTCAACCGTCCAGATGTCTGCCTCTCGTGGTCCGGACGCAAGCATAGCAGATATGGAAATTGCGTGTTGAAGAATTTCCGTCCGGACGTTCATCCCCCTTGGTCTGGACGCTTAAAGCCTTATATGGAAATTACTTGCAGAGGACGTGCGACCGTCCGGACGTCAGTGTCTCACCGTCTGGACGTGGCTCTTAAACAGGAAAGATTTTCAGCGGAATTTTTGAAAAATCCTGTCTCACAGTTGTCCGTCCGAACGGCCCAGGTTCATCGTTTGGATGGCGTCCGTACATATTACAACAGTCGCCCATTCTGCACCTCAGCCTATAAATAGTGGCCCCTGGGTATTGAGAACTGCAAGAATTCGGTATTAAATTCCACAAGAGCTCAGAGAAGTTCAAGATTCCTCTGAAGCTGTTACAAGTGTGCTGCGCTACATCTGAAGTCTATCTTAGGGGTTGGCCCTAAGGTAAAGGATTCCATTGAAGACCTCTTAAGGTAGGAGACCTGGTTGGGAGGCGTTCGTGTTGGGTTACACGTTAGAGAGTAAGGTACGACCACTGCATCAGGGGTATGTAAGTGTTACTACTTTGTATCTAGTCTTGTCTTTTGAATAGTGGATATCCTGGGTTTGGCTGCCCCGGAGTGGTTTTTCTTATATTGAGTTTTCCACTTCGTTAACAAAAATCTTGTGTTATTTAATTTCCGCATTATTTTGTTAACACATTGTGCACACACACAATTGCTTTATATTAGAAGTCAATTTCAATTTTTCACAACTCTGTGTTGAATAATGATTGACCTAGCGTCCGGGCGGTGTTGCTTTGTCGTCTGGACGTCTTCAACATAATCTGCTAGACACTGTGGGGCGTCTGGACGCCTTCAAAGGCTCGTCTGGACAATTGCACAGGAACCAGTTGATTTGGCTTGGAATATGCAAGGACTCTTCATGGACATCTTTTAGAAGCTTGTGATCAATCACATGAGCACTGTCCGAATAAATGAAGACTTTGAATAAAAATCAATCATCTTGTTAATTTGCAACCATTACATAATGTGTTTTTTGTTATCCAGAATGTAGCTAACATAAAATACTAACAAACAGAGATTTGTTCCTGTCGGCAGACAATGTGGCAAGACCAAACACAACAAATCCAGGTGCTTCAAGAAGAAGTCGCATGAGCCCAACAATAACCACCTCTATGAAGGGTTATTGAGCATGATGAAGAATGTCCTGAGCCGACTGGACAACTTGGACAAAGCCTACAACTCTGCTCCTAAGGTCAAAAAGGTTTGGGTAAGGAAGGATGAGACCATTCACCCCTTGAGGGGGAGTGGACTAACCTTGTGGGTGAGTTCATAGCATGCCTAGGATTTTGGTTCCTTATCCTAGAGCAAGTCGAGTTTTATGCATTGCATTGATTATTCATTGACATATTTTTACATATGCTTTGTTTTCTTGGCACCATATTTGTTTTACCCTCATATTTTCTCTTGTTATCTTGAGAAAAACTTCTGCATGTATGATAAGCGTCGAATGTTGCACATTCAAGCCCCTTAACTTGCATATGTTAATTCCTTAGCATTGTTATTTGTTTGATTTTGTGTTGTTTTATTGTTTTCAGGTTTCAAATAAACATGCAATTAATTCCATTGATTTTGGGCTTAAGGCACACTTTGAGAAGACCTAGAAGATGTGGTTAAGTTTAATCAAATCAAGGGAAGGATTAAATCGGAATTTCTCCAATAAGAGTCAAAACTGAATTGGATTCAAATTTGGATTCTACATACGTCTCAATGTTTTAATCATAACTTTATGCTCAAGTCTCTGATTGCAATGAAATTGGAGGTGTTGGAAAGCTAATAAAAAAATGAAACATGAAAATATTGGACTTCTAATTTAACAAGTGTGTGTGAACAGTGTGCAACAAAATATTAAATGCGGAAATTAAAGGAGACAAATATTTTGTTGACGAAATGGAAACTTAATTAAGAGAAAAACCACTCCGGGGCAACCAAACCTAGGATATCTATTATTTAGAGGACAAAGCTAGTTACAAGCAGTAGCACTCACATACCCCTGATGCAGTGGTTGCACCTTGAACTCTAACATGTAACCCAACACGAACGCCTTCCAACCTGGCCTCCTACCTGAAAGGGTCTTCAATGAAATCCTTTACCTTAGTGCCAAACCCTAAGATAGACTTCACACTGGCAAAAGCTAGAGAGCTAGCAGATCTTCAATATCTCCCTAAACACCCTCTCTAAGCTATAAAGAATTCACTACCGAATTCTGTGTAAAGTGCATGCCTAGAGCCTCTTATTTATAGGCTTTAGAAGCCCTAATTCTAGTCAGAATCAGAGTCTCTGGCACATGCATCTGGACGGCAGACTTGGGCGTCCGGACGGCCAACTGTTTCCATGTCTAAAAAGCAATTCTGAAAAATTCTTGAATTTTGGCAGGGCCGTCCGAACGCTTGATGTTTCCATTCGGACGGTGGCTGTCTAGAGGATTCTATTGACCTTCCAGCCCATTAAATTGTATCATTTTTCGTTAGCTTTCCAATGACGTTGATTTCGTCCCAATCCGATATTTGACCAAAAAGTGATGATCAAAATACTCGAGGGTGTCCAGACAGCTTGACCGAACGTCCGAACGGTCAACTGCAACCGCCTTTCCAAAATAGCGCTGAAAGCTTCCATAACAAGGCTGCGTCCAGACGGTTATACTTTGGCTGCATGTAATTACGATAATAAGGCTTTAAGCGTCTGGACCCTGAAGGCTGATGTCCGGACGATTGAACTGGTGCACGCAATTTCCATATATGATGCTTGATCGTCCAAGCCATGAAGATTGACGTCGAGACGGTTGAACTTTGCATGCACGACTTGCCTTATGGAGGACACCGTCTGGACAGGATCACACATCGTCCGGGAGATATTGCCACGTCGTCTTCCTATAACTGTGTCTTGAGGCAGAAACCTTAATGCTTGTCAAACACTGAATGGCGTCCGGACGGTATAGCCACGTCATCCGGACGGATTCACTGGAACACTGGGATCTTCTCGAACTCTGAAGAGTGTCCGGACGATTTGCCATTACGTCCAGACAGATGCAAACTTGAACTGTTCGAAGCTTCTAGACACTGATAGGCGTTCGGACGGAAAGTTCTCGTCATCCGGACGGATGTTGCTAACTGATGAGTGTCTGGACGGAGTACCACGTCATCCGGACAGATGCAAAGGAACTGAACTGACTGATTTTAATTCTGCACAGTGTCTTCTTGAAGCTCATAACTGAAGTGTAGACTCTGAAGAAAACAGTATCCCTGTCAAAGCAGTAACATTACATAGAAGTGATTTTGTCCGACAGAATGCAGCCAATACAAAAACTAACACAACAAATACGTCAAATTTTCCCTAACTTGGAGGTTTACTATGCTAAAATTACCCTGCAATAAAAGACCGCAAATCTGGATGAATTTGGAATCCTTTTCCTACTTGGATTGAATTTTCAATCTCTTACTTGGACTAAGTGTTAGTTTTGTTGGCTGCATTCTGTTGACAAAATCACTATTATGCAATGTTGTTGTTTTAACAGAGACGCCATATATTTTAGAATCTTCAAAGTATTTAGAGTTTATTTCTCTAATACGGAAACAGCCTTAGTATGACAAGTTTTTGTGTTACAAGTTTCAAGAAGGCTATTTCAGTGTTCGAGGAAGATTCTTTGCAGATTTCAACTCAGAAAAGTCAGATCCTTTGTTTCTGTCTGGACGGCCTAGTCATGCGTCCGGACGCCCATCAGTGTCGAGAAGCTTCTGAACAGTTCCAGGTTGCATCTGTCCTGACATCTTGGCAACACGTCCGGACGCTCTTTAGAGTTCGAAAAGATTCCTAGTTTTGCAGACATGGATTGGGAAGACAGCTAGCATCCGTCCGGACAACAGGGCAACACCGTCCCTACAAGATCCTTGATAAGGAAATTACGTGTATACAATCTGCATTTGTCAAGACTCTAGTGCAACACCGTTTGGATGCAGTCCTTGATAAGAAAATTACATGCAGACAATTTGCAACCGTCCAGACTCTAAGGCAACACCGTCTGGAAGTGACCTTAATAAGGAAACGCGTGAAGCGCGTTATGGAAAGGCAGTTGCACAATTGACCGTCCAGATGGTCTATGCTTCTGTCTGGATGCCGCCTCGAGAAATCAGAGACACACTCGTTTTAGATCTTCTAAGCCAATAAATAGAGGCCTCTAGGCATGTATTCTTTACAGAATTCGGTATTGAATTCTCTATAGCTTAGAGAGGGTGTTTAGGGAGATATTGTGAAGATCTGCTAGCTCTCTAGCTATTGCCGGTGTGCTGTTGTTGTGTTCATGTGAAGTCTATCTTAGGAAGGAGTCCTAAGTTATAGAAATCCATTGAAGACCCCTTCAAGTAGGTGACTTGGTTGGGAGGTGTTCGCGTTGGGTTACGTGTCAGAGTGCAAGATATGATCGCTGCATAGAGGTATGTGAGTGTTACTTTCTTGTTACTAGCTTTTGTCTTCATAGTTTAATTCCTTGGTTTGGCTGCCCTGTAGTGGTTTTTCTCTTAATTGAGTTTCCACTTCGTTAACAAAATATCTGTCTCATTTAATTTCCGCACTTCTGATATTTTGTTACATTCACACACACACACACACACACACCGTAATTTAGAAGTCTCTTTATTTTTCACTAAGAGACTAAGTTCCCATTTTTTGATTTTTAGGGCTTTTAGACCTCTCCTAGTCTCTATAAATAGAACCCTTATGTTCAAGAGAAGGTGTGCTTTAGCTTTAGACAAAAAATTCTTCTTGGAAGCTTGACAAGTTGAAGAGGAGAAGAACATGGCAAGAGGCCATCCCAGCACCACGATGAGGCTAAATTCGTAATAGGGTGTTGATGTAGCCCTTTCCAAGTAATTTGAAATTTTTTATATGCCTGATGGTTGTATAACTATAAGAATTGATCTTAATGTTAATATTCAATCATTATGAATTTCTTATCTTGGCTTAGAGCATTCCTAGTAGCCTCACCAAATTTTACTCATCAAAGTAGCTAAAAACCACTTTTCTCTATTCTGGTGAGCCACTTTTATAAAATTCCCCCAGCAACCTTACCATTTTAACTATTTATTATCAATATTCCATTTAAATAATATTTTTTTAGATTTCTTTATTCTTTCTCTATTTAATCTTTTTATACAACAAGCTACCATACATCTTCATCTTGAGATTAGATCATTGCTAAGAAATTCACAGAAGTTTTCATTTGCTTCTCAACCAAATTTAAGAAATAAAGAAAAGATAAATGAAAGAACCACAAAGTTTATGTCAGGGACAAAGAAACCTTCATGTCCATGATATAAGGACATCATTGTGTGAGAGAGATGGGAGATGGGAGAAGAAAATGGGAGAAGAAAGGAAAAAAGTGTGCTATGATCACGTGATAGAGAAAGGAGAAATAAAATTGGTGAGAGAGCAGGTGAGTGAATATTACTCATCAAAATTGGTGAGTATTTTCACTCACTAAAACTTTTTGGTTGAAGTGATGAGGCTGCTAGGAGTAGTTTTTTTAGTGTTTCACCAAATTGGCTCACAAGGACAAAGGGTAAACAGAGTATTTAAGAAAAACCATAAGTGTTTAAGAAATACACAAAGTGTCATCACAAATTAAAATTTTTCTAAACAAAACAATAATAAGAAGAAAAAAAAATCAATCCTCATCATCAGACTTGGGGTGATGATACTGCAGGCACTCCCTTATGTCAATCTGACACTGTTCAACACGCTCTCCGATAAGATTAAATTTCCTCTGGAGAGCTTCTATAGGTGACATAAGCTGAGTAAATGCAGCTTCTATGTCAAAGGAAGGAGGCACAGCCTGTGATGATGATGCAACTGCTGGTGGGGGAACTGGTGGAGGCTGAGGAACACCGCCTTGACAACTGCGCATTAGACTTCATGAGTGTCTGTATGCTAAGAGGATCTGGAGTGTCTGTATGCCGTTGTGAGTTTTAAAAGTGCTCGCAAGCACATAAATCGTTTGCATTATAGTGTATGCGGAAGTGCGAGGTCGAATCCACAGGGAATTGTGTTGCGAAATTAATTTCTATTTAAACTAATTCTATTTTAACCTAGTTTCAATTTTTTGGGATTTTCTTGTACAAAAATAATAAACTAAATGAAACCAAAAAAATAATAATAATACAAAAAAAAAAAAAAAAACACTAAGCTTTCAGAATACACCTCACCAAATCAAACAACACATTATTGTATTTTATTCATACACCCGATAAACAATTATGCCTTATTGATTATTCAAAGTTCCATAAAAATGCCTATTAAATCATTCAATGAATTGATCTTTTCTACAAATTACAATGAATATCCAATTTAATTCAAAACCATTTAATGTATCCGTTTGATTAACAAATCACAATGGATATCAAAATTAAATCAAAAGATTCAATGTATCTGTTGGATGAAACGCATCGAATATCCAACTTTTAATAAATAATTATTCAATTAAAAGACATAAATCAATTAATTGAATTTGGACTTGGACAATATTTTGATTGAAAAATTGGGATTATAGAAATAAAATAACAAGAACTTGCGTTATGAATGACGAGATTTCATCTTCAACCTTAGTTGAAGAATTTAGCCTCTCATGACTAAAAACAACAAGCTAACTTGTAATGAAAATATGAAATAAAACTAAGACAGAAAATAAAAATGGAGAAGGTAGAATGACATAAATTAAACTAAATTAAACATAAAATTAAAAGAAACTAAAAGGATGGAAAAGATAAAAAAGACAAAAATTAAATTGGGAAAAGAAAGAATAGAGCTAAAAAGAAACTCTGAAAAATGATGTGTATATACAATGATCTCAATATAGAGGTGAATACCGAGACGATTCACAAGTGGTGCCTCTCATGGGGTTTTTATAGCAAAATATTAGGTTAAACCCCATATTTTAAAAATGGCACCTCTACCCTTCAAAACCCTAATAAGAGAAAAGAATGCTAGGGTTTATAGCCATATTTTAAAAATGGCACCTCTGCCCCTCAAAATCCTAATAAGAGAAGATAATACTAGGGTTTAGAGTGTCTGCAGTCGCCAAGAGCAAGAAAATTCGCGTTCTTATATTGCGGGGCTCTTATAACATAGCATACTTTTGAATTAGAAAAATCCTATTTCACAATGATTTGTATTATTTTCAATTAGCTTTCCAATGCCACTGATTTTACCTTAATCTGATACTTGAACTGAAAGTTATGGTGATAATACGATGACTTGTACAGACCGTGAAATTTAATCCAATCCGATTTTGACTTTGAGCTTCCTTCGAAACTTTGCATTTTTCACTTTAAAACTGCCGTTTTCTCTCAATGATCTGAAAAATACCAAAATACCAAAAACATTAAAAAATAACAAAGCTAAAGGTTTAACAAATGTGAATTTAGGGATCCAAATATACAATATTTGGCACTCATCAAATACCCTAAAACTTACATTTTGCTAGTCCCTTAGTGAAATAAAATGAAAAATAAAATCAAAGCAAGAAACATAAGTCCGCTGTCGTGGGAGAGACGATTGCATTTAGCATATGCAACAATCCTGTTAAATCCCTAGGACTCCCTAGTGGACGAGTGAAGTCTCGTGAGGGTTTGTCAATAATGATACCCACAAACATTTTAAAGCACTATGTTGTTGACAAATAAGAACTTCTACACAAACACACGGTTCATATATCATGAGTAGGTTTAACAAGATGAACATCACAATCACATCAGACATTACGAATCATTTAACTCATAATTGAAAAATTGAGACAACACATGCTCTAATAAGTGCAATGTGAGATTAACATAGACTCATGAGGTTTCAATTTTTCTCAAAGTTTGTGTACCCCAAAATTCATAGGAATTTTATCAGATGAAAACAACCAAGGCTTAAATCAATCTTTTTTTTTTAGGCTGTGCAATGATTGACTCCCTTAAGGTTTCTAATTGACCTAGGTAACGAGTGTTGGTCCAGTGACTTCCAAACCAGATGGTTTTAGGGCACTAGATGCAGAGACATCCCTAAGGGCTTAATTGCTCAAGTCAAAAAGGCTATGAAGTCAAAAAAGCCATACAATCAACCAAATTGAATTTCTCATCTTTTTATGCGAACACTCAATGCTTAGTGAGACAAGAGGTCCAGTTACTCAATGAAAACTCAAATTGATGATATTATTATTTTTCATTTTCCTTTTTTTTTTAAAAAAAAAAAAAAATCTAAGCCAAGGTTTCACCAACAAATCATCCTACAAATCTCAAGATACACATTCCTTAATTCAAATCTAATACCTCACGAAACCAATGTTAATGTGTTTGTGAAAAACAATTCAAACAAGTGAGGTCTCTCTAATCCAACAGATGAGACAAAAAATTCAGATTTCTAATGACATGCAAGGTTCACAATGTTAAACAAACCAATGATATGCAAACCATAGTTGCAATGTAATCATGCTCAATCAACAACCTAGCACAATTTTTTTTTTTTTAAAAAAAAAATTCTAGAACAAAATGACAAATAAACAATCAAACAAACAAAGTGTTTTTCCATACCCCCAACCTTGAATTACATATTGTCCTCAATGTGTAGTATAGAAATACATTACTAGAAGTGAGGAAACACCACAGTGTGAAAAAGGCCAAGGCGTCCCCCAAACTTAAACACGAGCACACCTGTCACAAACTAACAACAATATTTCTTACAGAAACACACATCACAAGGTCAATTGCTTTTAGAAACAAAAGAAAAAGACAAAAATGAAATGAAAAATGACTAAAAGAAAATGTGCGAAAAATAAAATGGAAAAGAAAAGTTACAGCAGTTTCCCCGATCTTTAGCATGTCCAACTAATCCCTTCCACCCTTTCTTCTTTAGAATTTGATAGCCTTCTAGCAGAATGTTTCGCCATCTCAGGTAGCCTACTTGCTTGCTTTGAAGGATCTTCTTAGGAAGATGGTTCCTATATTTGTGACATTGTGTGCATAAATCCTTGACAAATTTAGCATAAGATGGCTCTTTGAGACATTGAAGAACTGAAGCTTAGGGCTCATGAAGTGTCTCAAAAGGGATGGTGATGAAGGAATGAGCTTCAATACTCATTTCCTTGTCATTGGACAAATTTAGAGTTGACAGGGGCTTAATTTGCTCTAGTGCTCAACAGACTCTATGTGCTCGTCTTTCTCTTCCTCCTCAGATGTTGATGAAGATATGTTAGGGAATGATATCTCAGTGGTTTCACCATTCTTAAGTCATATCTCAGGAGTGGAATCCAATAAGGCCTCACATTGCTTGGGTTCCAAGTCTAGATCAAATTCGATTTGAGCACACCTCTCTTCAAAAGGATCATTTAGATTTGGCTCATTAACAATCTCCTCAAAAACTACCTCACTCCCAAGTGTGGTGGTGGTTTCGACATGTTCATGATGAGGATTGCTGGAATTATCCTCATCAATTATGTAGTGCCTTTCATCCATCAACTGACTTTGAAACTCTTCTTCCTCTATTATGTTGAATTCAGCAACCAGATAATCAAACTATCCTTCCAACCTTGCAAACTACTCGTGACCTTGCGAGTACTTTAAAAACTCACAACATATTCCCATTCATGATTCCTTTCCGGATGAGAAACTGTTTGCAAATTCACAGAGTGATCTACCCCTATCTGTGAACATTAGGAACTACTTTTCTATAGGTAGAATTCATTCTCTTTGGTCTAAGAGAAGAAAAGATTGGTACTTCAAGTTTAAACTCAAAAGCTACTACCAAAAGCGTTCTAGCAGTCTTGGAGCTCGAGCGCATCTACCCTGATTAGTGGTACTGAGGCCACATCCTGCACTAATACTACCATATCCTTTACACTTTTTGTATGTTTTGATTTTTGTTTTATTTTTGTGGTTTTCCTTTGTTTGGCTGAAGACGTTAAACTTAACACTCATGGGAGGCAACACATCTTGTCACAATTTTTTTTTCCCCTTCATAGTTTTGTTTTTCAGGAAAAGTGTGCCTACATTCAAGTTTGGGGCTATGGTATGTTGTGAGTTTTAAAAGTACTCGCAAGCGCATGAATCGTTTGCAATATAGTGTATGTGCAAGTGCGAGGTTGAATCCACAGGGAATTGTGTTGCGAAAATTAATTTCTATTTAAACTAATTCTATTTTAACCTAGTTCCAATTTTTTGGGATTTTCTTGTACAAAAATAATAAACTAAATGAAACCAAATAAAAAATAATAATAATAAAAAAACACAAAGGTTTCAGAATCCACCTCACCAAATCAAACAACACATTCATGTATTTTATTCATACACCCGATAAACAATTATGCCTTATTAATCGTTCAAAGTTTCATAAAATGCCTATTAAATCATTCAATGAATCCATCCTTTCTACAAATCACACTAAATATCCAATTTAATTCAAAACCATCTAATGTATCCGTTCGATTAACAAATTACAATGGATATCCAAATTAAATCAAAAGATTCGTTGGATGAAACACATCGAATATCCAACTTTTAATAAATAATCATTCAATCAAAAGACATAAATCAATTAATTGAATTTGGACTTGAACAATATTTTGATAGAAAAATTGGGATTATATAAATAAAATAACAAGAACATGCGTTATCAATGACGAGTTTTCATCTTCAACATTAGTTGAAGATTTTAGCCTCTCATGACTAAAAACAACATGCTAACTTGTAATGAAAACATGAAATAAAACTAAGACAGAAAATAAAAGAAATGGAGAAGGTAGAATGACAGAAATTAAACTAAATTAAACATAAAATTAAAAGAAACTAAAAAGATGGAAAAGATAAAAAGACAAATTAAATTGGGAAAAGAAAGAATAGAGCTAAAAACATACTCTGAAAAATGATGTGTATATACAATGATCTCAATATAGAGGTGAATACCAAGACGATTCAAAAGTGGTGCCTAGCATGGGGTTTTTATAGCAAAACATTAGGTTAAACCCCATATTTTCAAAATGGCACCTCTACCCTTCAAAACCCTAATAAAAGAAAAGAATGCTAGGATTTAGAGCCATAATTTAAAAATGTCACCTCTGCCCTTCAAAACCCTATTAAGGGAAAATAATGCTAGGGTTTGGAGTTTCTGCAGTCACCAAGAGCAAGAAAATTCGCGTTTTTATATTGCGGGGCCTTTATAACATAGCATACTTTCAAATTAGGAAAATCCTATTTCACAATGATTTGTATTATTTTGAATTAGCTTTCTAACGCCACTAATTTCACCTTAATCCGATACTTGAGCTGAAAGTTATGGTCTAAATACTATGACTTGTGCATAACGTGAAATTTAATCCAATCCGATTTTAACTTTATGCTTCCTTCCAAACTTTGCATTTTTCAATTTAAAACTGCAGTTTTCTCTCAATGATCTGAAAAGTGCCAAAATACAAAAATCAACGAAAAACATTAAAAAATAACAAAGCTAAAGGTTTAACAAATGTGAATGAAGGGGTCCAAATATACAATATTTGGCACTCATAATGCTACGCGCCATACCTAATCCAACCAGTTTTCTCATCTCCCTGGTATAATCTTTCCATTCTATCTACACATTGAGGACAATGTGTAATTCAAGTTTGGGGGTATGGGACAGACACACTTTTTGTTTTTTTTCAAAAAAAAAAAAATGAAATTGCATGTTCATGTTGTTTTTAAGACTTTGATTGATCTAAAAATTGTGATTTGAATTTCATTGGTGAGCTTAGAATGTTGAACACATGATCATTTGGAATTGATTCTAAAGTCCTACTATTTACTTTTGGCCTTTAAGGATTATTTGTTTCAATCTAAACTATGACAAGCACATTAGCATATAATTTGTGAGGTATGAAACATGAATCTAATTGTTTACTTTTCAATGTCTTGGGTGAAACTAAGTGACTTGCTGGATGGATACCTTGGCATATATATAATAATAAAATAATAATAATAAACCATTTTTGAATCTTTCACTAAGTAACTAGACTTCTTGCCTCATTACGCATTGAATGTTTACGTCAAAAAGTGAGAAATTTAGATTGGTTAAAGTTATGACTAGTTTAGTTTTGTAACTTTTTTTACTCGAGTTAGTAAGCTCTTAGAGGTATTTCCACACCTAATGCCCTAAAACCATCTGGTTTGGGAGCATTAGCCTAACACTCGTTACATTGGTCAATTAAAAAGCTTAAGAGAACTTAACATTGCACAGCCTAACCAAAAAAATGAATAATAAATAAATAAATAAATAAAGCTCTTGCAATTATGCCTTGGTTATTCATTTTGATGGGGATCCTAGTAAACTTTGAGATATTGAGTCATTGCATATTGGAATTGATTTGAAGCCTCATGATTATGTGTTAATTCACCTTATACTAAATTGAATATGTGATGCCTCAACTTGTCGTTTATAAGTGGTTAAACTTTGGAATTCTATTTTATTTTGAAGATAGAGTTTTTCTTTCTAAACTTGCTAATGAATGAGGATCATAATTTTGGTGATACTTAACTCTTTTGGATAGCATGAATTTTTGCATAATGTTTGTGGGTATTATTTTTGGTAAACCCTCACGAGACTTCACTTGTCCACTAAGGAGTCCTAGGGGTTTAAAAGCCCTATTGCATATGCTAAATGCAGTCGTGTTTCCCGCGACAAATGAGGTTGAGTAGTTATTGTTTTAATTTTCCTTTTATTTTCAGTTTTGTATTGCTAAGGGACTAGCAATATGTAAGTTTGGGGGTGTGATGAGTGCTGAATGTTACACATTCAAGCCCCTTAATTTACATATGTTAAGCTCTTAGTTTTGTTATAGTTTGATGTTTTCTATTGTTTTCGTGTTTTCTTGTATTTTGTAGGTTTTGGAAGAAAATCCATCAAATTTCAAGATTATAACAAAGTCGGCAAACTCACTTTTGGAAAGATTCAACTCCAAATCAATTTTGAATTTAAGAAAATAGAAGTCGGCAAAAATTTGTTATTTTTGGAAAGAATCCAAAATGAGCACGTCTCTGTAATTTAATCATAACTTTTGGCTCAGGTTTCAGATTGTGATGAAATTGGTGGTGTTGGAAAGCTAATAAAAAATGGAACAAATATGTTAGAAATAGGCTTGGAGATCCCTGAACTTAGAGTTGATACCTTTAGATCCCGATTTAGAAAGAACTCTTATGAGAGAGCTGAGAGCACCTGTTGAGATGGGAGATAACCTAGAACAACTTGAGAATGTGGAGCAGCCTAGGGGTGAGTATGAGTAGCCTAGAGGAGATAATGTGGATTATCCTAGGTCACTTAGGGATTCGTTCGCACCCGTCGCGACGAACTCTTCTTCGTGTATAGTATTGCCACCTACCAATGCCACCCACTTTGATCTTAAACCTCATGTCATCCAACTCCTACCCTCATTCCATGGCCTAGATCTTGAAAATCCTTACAGCCATGTGAAGAAGTTCAAGGACATATATGCCATATTCAAGTTCTAGAACTTTTTTGAGGAGTCAGTTCACCTTAGACTATTTCCTTTCTCTCTTCATGATAAAGCCAAGGCATGGTTGGACTCAAACATGCCAGGGTCTATTACATCTTGGGAAAACCTGTTGAATAAGTTCTATAACAAGTTTTTCCCAATGTCCAAAGTGAATGAGTACAGAAAGGAGATAATTTCTTTTACACAGGATGAGGGTGAAAATTTTTCAGAAAGTTGGGAGAGATTTCAAGAGTTGTTGATAAGATGCCCTCCACATGGATTTGAGAAATGGAGACTCGCTCAATTCTTCTACCAAGGATTAATTCAATCCAACCGTAGTATAATCGAGTCAACGAATTGAGGAGCATTCATGAGTTTGACAGGGGATGAAGCTTATAGGACTTTGGATAAGTTATTCGACAACTCGCAGTAGTGGGATTTTTCAACCTGTAGGGATAGATCTGCCCGTATCCCCAAGAAAGGAGGCATCTATGAGGTTAAGGAAGACATTGATTTGAAGATGAAGATAGATGCTCTCACAAGGAAGGTCAATGCTCTCACAGTAGGTTAGTCCATCAATGATGCCAACACTTTCCATGGTGATAGATGTTCCATCTATGTTAGTGTTATGCACTTAGCAAAGAATTTTCCATCTTTACCGATCTTTGTCGAGTCTCCGATGGAGCAAGTGAACACTTTCAATGATTATAGGAAGCAAGCAAATGGACCATTCTCTGAGACCTACAATCCTAGGTGGCGAAACCATCCTAATTTCTCTTAGAACCAGAACCAACCCATGAATCAGGGAGGAGCCCCACATCATGCCCAAAATCAATACCCTCTCGAATTTCAAAATCAGGGGTCGTTCAGGTCAGCCAACACTAGCATACCAAGCACCCACTCAAGTGCCAACCTCTTATTCACATTCCACTTTGGAAGACACTCTCAAGGCCTTCATGCAACTCACATGCCAATCAATTAGTGATGTGAAGAATGTTATTATGGTAAACACCCAAGCAATTGACAAGATGGAGGGTCAGATAGGTCAAATTGCAAATCACTTAGGTGAGAGAGAAAAGGGAAAGCTCCCTAGTCAACTCGTGCCCAATTTGAAGTTACAATTTCTTGGTTCAAGTTCTTCAAATCCTTCGCACGGGCAGAAGCATGTGCAAGCTATTGTCACACTAAGGTCTGGGAGACAAGTGGACAGTCAAGTGGTTCTTCCTAAATAGAACCCTGTTATACCTCAAAGGCAAGATGTGGCAACAATGAAGAGAGAGATGTCGAGCCATCTAAAGCCACACCCACTGTTGAGGATCCTCCTAGGTCATTTGTACCAAAGACACCTTACCCAAATAGATTACAAGCACCTAATAAAGGAGGGAAGTTTGAGGACATTCTGGAGGTGTTCAAGCAAGTTCAAATCAATATCCCATTTTTGGATGCCATTCAGCAAGTGCCATCTTATGCCAAGTTCTTGAAGGACTTGATTACAGTTAAGAGGAGAACTAATGTCCCAAAGAAAGTTTGTTTGACCGAGCAGGTTAGCTCAATCTTTCAATGCAAGCTGCCCATAAAGTACAGGGACCCTAGGTGTCCTACTATCTCTTGCATGATAGGAGTCAGCTGAATTGAGAAGGCTTTACTAGATCTTGGAGCAATTGTCAATCTTTTACCCTATTCAGTTTACCTGCAATTGGGGTTAGGAGAATTGAAACCTACTTCCATGACGCTTCAATTGGCAGATAGGTCGATGAAGATACCACAGGGAATCATTGAGGATGTTTTGGTGAAAGTGGACAGTTTTATTTCCCGGTGGATTTTATTGTGCTTGACACAGAACCGGTTCAGAATGTCGGGATTCAAATACCGGTGATTTTAGGGCAACCATTCTTAGCTACGGCTAACACCCTGATCAATTGTAGGACAAGGGTGATGAAGATCTCTTTTGGCAACATGACAGTAGAGGTGAATATCATCCATATCAGCAAGTAGCCATTAGAGTGTGATGAGGTCAGAAGTGTATGCTTGATTGAGGAGATTATTGATATATTTTTGCTTTCAAAAGACCACATCACCTACCAACCTTCTTCCACATACTGGCCCCCAACGCAGCCGTCTTAGGCCGCACCATCTCCTCGATCGGATTCTAACTTTCTAGATCAAATGTGGAACAGTGTGAGCGAGATGAGTCAGACAGTGAAATCTCACTCTCAATTGTTGCATTCCAAATCAAAATCCCTAGCCAAGCTAGAATTCCAAGTGGAGCAGATAGCTAATAAAATAGAAGAAGATGAGCTTTGGAGTCAATCAAAGGCCAATCCTAAAGAACAATACATGATTGATGAAGATGCTTCAAGTACTTCTCATGATGAGCTAGTTTTGACTTTTGAACTCCCGAAAGATCCAATTCCACATCTAGTTCCTCTTGAGATGGAATATGCGCCCAAAGATTATTTTTTTCAAGATCTCAAAGTGCCTATTGAGAAAATGGGAGTACAGCTCAAGATCTTCCATACCACCCAAGCACCGCTGTCCGAGAATGAGTGTTTCTTCCTAGAAATACTAAAACAATTTGTTGAAGACTCACTTCTTGGCATTCTGACTAAGGGTTGTTTTGCGCTTCCATTTATTGATCAACCTATAAGGTGTAAATTTTGAAGAGTCTGGCTGAATACGTTAAACTTAGTGCTTATGGTAGGCAACCCACTTTATTTCCATCATTTTCTTTTTGTTTATTTTTATTTATCTTTTTTTTTTTTTACTAACACTTCTCCTGTTATTTTTCATGATGCTTATTTTTATTACACAGCTGGAGTAGTGCTTTGTTTTGAAGGACAAGCGTTCTTGCGTCAAAGTTTGGGAGAATACTTTCACCCCAACTTTTTCTTTCCACCCGATATTGTATCTCTATCAATACATTGGGGACAATGCATTGTTTAAGTTTGGGGGTAAGAAAAACATTTTGCTTTCCTGTTGTACATATTGTGAATGCATGTTCATGTTATTTCTAAGAATTTGGTTGAACTTTAACTGTGATTTGGATTTTATTGGCGAGCTTAAAATTTTGAACAAATGATCATTTCATTAGAGAATCTAAGTCTTGGCATTTACCTTTGGCACATGAGAATTCACATGTTTCACTTTGAATCTGCACAAGCACATTAACACATAATTTGTAAGGTATGACATTCAAAATCGATTGTCTGTCTTCAATATCTTGGATTGAAGTGATGACTTATTGGATTAATGACCTTCTCATGAGATTGATAATTTTTTTTAAAAAAAGAAAAAGAAAATAATTGAATTTCTTGCTGAGTAATTGGACCTCTTGCCTCATTAAGTATTGAGTATTCACGTCAAAATGTGAGAATTTTGGATTAATTGATAATATGGCTAAGTTTTGCTTTGTAGCCTTTTTAACTAGAGTTGGTAAGTCTTTAGGGTGTTTTATACATAGTGCCATAAAATCATCTAGTTTGCGAGTCATTGTCCTAACACTCAATACATGGGTCAATTAGAAAGCTTAAGGGAGCTAAGCATTGCACAGCCTGATAAAAAGAAAAGAAAAAAAAATGAATAATATCATCATACCTTGGTTATTTCATCTAATCGGGATCCCAGTGAATTTTGAGGTATTAGATCATGTACATTGGAATTAATTTGAAGACTCATAAATTGTGTGTTAGTTCACTTTACACCAATTTGGACTTGTGTTACCTCAATCAGCCATTGGTAAATGTTTTAGACTTTGGAATTCTTAAAAGTTTTGAAGATGATGTTTGTTTTGTTACATTTACTAATGCATGAGAATCATTGTTTTTGTGACACTTCAATCTTATAGATAACATGATTTTGCATAATGTTTGTGGGTAGTATATCTGGCAAACCCGCACAAGACTTCACTCGCCCACTAGGGACTCCTATGGGTTTAAAAGGCTTGTTGCATACACTAAATGCAATCATGTTTCCCATGAGAGAGGAGGTAAGGTAATTGTTAATTTAGGTTCTTTTTATTTCAGTTGATTGCAGTGAAATTAGCGGAATTGGGCAACTAATACAAAAGGAAACAATTATGCTATTAGCACTGAAATAGTTTTTCCCTAATTTGAATGTTTAATATGCCAAAATTACCCAGCAATACAGGATCAAAAATCTGGACGAATTTGGAAAGATTCTAATCATTTTCCTTCTTGGATTGGGTTTTCAGTCTCCTACTTGGACTACGAGACTGACTCCCTATTTTCTTAGGATATCTAGGGCTTCTAGGGTTCTCCTAATTCCTATAAGGGTATGCCACAATAGAGAATAGAAATCAATAGGATTAATGGCTAGTATTAGGGAGAAAAGTGCTTCAAAGTTCCAGTAGCTTCTTGGGATGGATTTCTCTCTAACAAAGACAATTTCCAACAACTCCATGAGCGGCTAATTCATCCATAGGGTATTGATGTAGCCATTTCTAAGTAATTATGGTGTAATTGTGTTTTTCTTTGAGAATTCTTTGAACATGAATGATGGTTGTTTAATCTTGAGATTATGCATTAATGTTTAAATTCAATTTTGATAAACCTTTATCTTGTCTTAGAAAATTGTTTTTCTTGATTGAACTCAACATTCATATTTTTTTGTGATTATGTGAACAATGGTTTTACATTGGTATTAATGGACATAAAATCAAGAGGGTTTGATAGGCCATGCCTAGAAATGATGAATAGCACTACACCCTAGTTAGTTTAATTTAAGTAGAACAATTCATGCCTTGCTAAAAGGTGAGTTATGCTTATTCCTTAATTACGGATATGCTAATTAAGAAATTTGATAGTTCATACTTCGAGAAGACGGATCGTACTACATCTTATCGGTTAGGTAGATGATCCGTGCTAACCGAAGATGGGCTATTCTTATTTCTTAATAAAAGAAATTTCTTGACGACATCGTTGGTGCTTGACAAACACACACGAGTCATACATTCATGTAAGTGAAATTCTCATGTTAAATGCAATTTATTATGAGGTTAGTGTTGAAATCAGTTCCCTATATCTTCTCCATACTATCTAATCTTTACTTTTATGTTTTTATTTAGTTTCAACTATAAAACCAAAAATCAAATATCTTTTCTTATTAGATTACAGTTAATTTCAATAACTTAAGAACAACCCACAGTCCTTGAGGTTCGACACCCTCACATAGACCTTATCCTACAAAGATTCATTTTTATTGCGAGAGGTTTATTTTATTATTGATATATTTTTGCTTTAAAAGGACCACATCAGCCACCCTATGAAGCACTTTACAAACGGAAATGTTAATCGCCCTTGTATTTGAGCACAGTTGGGGAATGACAATTATTGGGACTAGAGATCATTCAGGACACTCGAGACAAGATAGACGTTATTAGGCAAAGGATGAGAGCAACACAAAGTCGACAGAAGAGCTACGTTGATAACCGAAGGTGAGCATTGTAATTTGAGGTAGGAGAGCAGGTGTTCCAGAAGATATATCCAATGAAAGGAGTGATGCGATTCGGCAAAAAGGAAAATTAAGCCCTCGATTCATTGGACCGTTTAAGGTAACCCAAAGAGTTGGGAAGTTAGCTTACCGAGTTGCATGTTGTGCAAATTTTAATTAACTCGCAAGTGCATAAATCGTTTGCAATAAAGTGTTTTGCAAGTGCGAGGTCGATCCCACAAAGAATTGCATTCTTGAAAACAATTTTATATCTAAACTAATTAAATCCTAACCTTGTTCTGAAAAAGATTTGATTTATGATCAAAAGAAAACATAAACTAAATAAAGTAAAAATAATCAAATGATAAGGTACTAAGGTTTTGGAATCCACACCTACCAAATCATAGCAACATATACATATGTTCATCAATACATATTCGAAGTTCTCATCATACAAATCTTATGTATGTTCTACTATGCTTTAAAAATTAATTAAATCATTCAATGAATATGTTCTTTACACAAATCACAAAAGATATCTAATTTAAACCAAATCATCAAATGTATCCGTAGAATGAAACATAATGAATATCCAACGTTTTCATAAATAAAATCCCAAGCAATCAATTAAATGAAACCATCTCAAATCATAACATGTATCCGTAAATCACAATAGATATCCAAGAATCATCTCAATAATAATTGAAGTAGAACAATTAGAAATCAAAACCTCATAAAATCAGATGGTATAAACTTACATGAAAATATTGTTGCTCTTCAGTGGTGAAGCTTCATCCTCAGCCTTAGTTGAGAATTTAGTTACACATGATTATGAAAGTAAAACCTGCACCTAAAGAAAAACTAATCTAAAAGGGAGAAAATATGTGGAATTTGGTTTAGGTCTCCCACTCTCCTTTTCTTGAGACTTAGCAGTCTATTTATATGGAGCAAACAAACCCTAGAAGCCCTAGAGATCTCAGAAGAATCATACTTCAATCTCCTAGTCAAATTAGGAAGCAATCCTATTACAAATCAGAATAGGATTTGTCTAGATTTGAGCTCTTATATTACAGGACACTTTTGGCATAGCAAACGTTCGAATTAGGAAAATCCTATTTCACAATAATTTACAGTATTTTGATCTAGCTTTCCAAAGCCTCTAATGTCATCTTAATTCTATATTTGAGTAGAAAGTTATGGTCAAAATACTATGACATGTGCATAATCTAAAATTTAATACAATCTGATTTTGACTCCAACTAGAGAAATTCCAATTTAATCCTTTAATTGAATTGGTTAAACATAACCACATCATCTAGGTCTTCTCAAAGTGTGCTTTCTTTCAAACTTTGCATTTTTCATCTTAAAGCTACCGTTTTCCGTTAGCAACCTACAAAACACTAAAAACACAAATCGAACACAAAACACTAGATTAAGACACAACTAAAGAATTAACATATGTAAATTAAGGGGTTTAAATATACAATATTTGGCACTCATCAAATACCCTTGAACTTACATTTTGCTAGTCCCTTAGCAAAACAAAACAAAAATAAAATGAAAGCATAAAACATAAATCCTCTTTTGTGGGAGAGACGATTGAATTTAGGGTATGTAACAAGCCTTTTAAACCCCTAGGAATCCCTAGTGGACAAGTGTAGCCTCGTGAGGGTTTGCCAAGAATGATACACACAAACATTTTAAAGCACTATGTTATTGATAAACATGGATTTCCACACAAACACATGGTTTAGACATCATGAGTATGTTTAACAAGGTGAGCATCACACTCACATCATCAGGACATCAAAAATAAATTAACTCACGCTCAAGGCTTAATGAGGCTAGAAGCTCGGTTATTCAATGAGAACTCAAACTGAAAATATTATTTTTTTAATTATTTTTTCTTTTTTTCTTGGAACTTTTATTTTTTATTTTTTTAATTTAAGCCAAGATTTCATCAATAAATCATTCTACAAATCTCAAGACAAACATTCCTCAATTCAAATATCATATCTCATAGAACCAATGCTAATGTGCTTGTGATAAATAATTCAAACAAGTGAAGTCTCTCTAATCTAATAGTTGAGTCAAAAGATTTAGATTTTTAATGACATACAGTGTTCAACATGCTAAACAAACTAATGACATACAAAACACAATTGCGATGTAATCATGCTCAATCAACAACCTAGAATAATAATTTTTTTTTTTTTTTTTTGAAAATTTTTAGAACAAAAAGATAAATAAACAATCAGACAAAGTGTTTTTCGATACCCCCAAACTTGAATTACGCATTGCCCTCAATGTGTAGTATAGATTACCAGAAGTAAGGAAACATCAAGTTGTGAAAAAGGCCGAGGCATCCCCCAAACTTAAACACCAAAACACCTGTTAACAAAACTAACAACAATATTTCCTCATAGAAACAAACATCAAAAGGTTAATTGCTGTCAGAAACAAAAATAAAATAAAAAAGGAAAAAGAAATCAGAAATTAAATGCGGAAAAAAAAAATTACCATACTTTCCCAATCATTTGGATGTCCAACCAATCCCTTTCACCCTTTCTTCTTTAATTTGATAGCACTCTGGAAGGATGTTTTGCCATCTTAGGTAGCCAACTTGCTTACTTTGAAAGACTTTCTTAGGACGACGATTCCTAGATTTTGCGCTTGCGTGCATAAATTCTTGAGAATTTTGACATAAGATGGTTCTTTAAGACATTGAGGAATTAAAGCTTTGGGTTCATGATGTGTCTCAAGAGGGACAATGATGAAGGAAGAAGCTTCAATACTCACTTCCTTGTCATTGGACAAACTTTTGTCTGCTGGGGGCTCAACTGGCTCTTCTTTTTCTTCCTCCTCATTATTATCCACAATTTCCTCACTCTCAAATATGGTGGTGGTAGGGACATGCTTATGATAAGAATTGCTAGCATCATCCTCATTAATCATGCTTGTGTAGTGTCTAATGAATGGGCATTTGTTTATACCGTGAGAAGGACTATAACAATATGAACATGACTTAGGTGGTGCATCAGTGTGATACGGGGCATGGGCAAACCGAGCTACCATGAGTTGGTTGACTCTCCCGTTTTAGTCATCGATATGAGCAGTTGGATAATGTTCCCCACCACTAGTGGAATCATCTTGCACCGAATCTTGTATAGTCTGGCTATTGCTCATAGTGACATTCTTCGGCTCTTGTATAGTCTGGCTGCTTTCATGTATGAATGCTTTGATTGTATCTTCCAATGATGACTGTGGTGCCAGGTAATTGTAGAATGAAGGATGAGAAGATTGGTGATCGAACTGCGGATATTCAGGATGGTGCAGTTAATGGTATTGGGGAGCATAATTTCCTATGACTTGAACTTGCCATGAGAAATCAGGATGGTTGCTCCTGTCCGGGTTGTAAAAATTGGAATTTGATTCAAACCATGGGCTGGAGAAATTAATGTTCATTTGCTCATATGAAAAATTGGAGAGTTATCCCCATAATGGATAATTACTAGAACTATGATAAGGATTGGAGCAATATGAACATGGTATATGTGGCTAGAAATTGTGAGGGTAATTAGTTGGAACAGGTGTCCTACCACTAGGCAAAGCATGTTGTACATAAAAATTGCCATAACTATCAAAAGAAAAATCCATACTTCACTCTCACTCTTTAGCATGCAAATATCTCACATAAAACATCAACCATTTTTTTTTAAAAAAAATAAAAATAAACAAAACAAAAGAAAATAAAAAAATCTTCTTTTTTTTTTTTGAAAAAAGGAATAACAAAAGCAATTTGCAAATAAAAATCCTAATTATAAGTAGTAGAAAGATAAAGTCAATTTAGAAATAAATTGTTTTCAAAAATCAAACAGTTCTCCGACAACGGCACCAAAAACTTGTGCAAATTTTAATTAACTCACAAGTGCACGAATCGTTTGCAATAAAAGGTTTTACAAGTACGAGGTCGATCCCACAGAGAATTGTGTTTTTGAAAACAATTTTATATCTAAACTAATTAAATCCTAACCTAGTTCCGAAAAACATTTGATTTATGATAAAAAGAAAACATAAACTAAATAAAGGTTTTGGAATCCTCACCCACCAAATCATAGCAACATATTCTCATGTTCATCAATACATATTCGAAGTTCTCACCATACAAATCTTATGTATGTTCTACTATGCTTCAAAAGTTAATTAAATCATTCAATGAATCCGTTCTTTGCACAAATCACAAATGATATCTAGTTTAAACCAAATCATCAAATGTATTCGTAGAATGAAACACAATGTATATCCAACGTTTTAATAAATAAAATCCCAAGCAATCAATTAAATGAAACTATCTCAAATCATCACATGTATAAATCACAATAGATATGTAAGAATCATCTCAATAATTGAATTGAAGTAGAACAATTAGAAATCAAAAACTCATAAAATCGGATAGTATAAACTTACATGAAAATATTGTTTCTCTTCAATGGTGAGAAACTTTATCCCCAACCTTAGTTCGTAATTTAGTTACATGTGATTATGAAAAATATGTGGAATTTGTTTCTGGTCTCCCACTCTCATTTTCTTGAGGCCTAGCAGTCTAGAAGCCCTAGAGATCCAAGAAAAATCCTACTTCAATCTCCTAGTCAAATTAGGAAGCAATCCTAGTACAAATCGGAATAGGATTCGTCCATATTTGCGTTCTTTTATTGCGGGACATTTTTGGCATAGCAGACGTCTGAATTAGGAAAATCCTATTTCATAATGATTTGTATTATTTTGAGCTTGCTTTCCAACGCCTCTAAGTTCACCTTAATCCGATATTTGAACGGAAAGTTATGACCAAAATACTATGACATGTGTAGAATCTAAAATTTAATACAATTCGATTTTGACTCCAACTAGAGAAATTCTGATTTAATCCTTTCATTGAATTTGGTTAAACATAACTGCATCATCTAGGTCTTCTCAAAGTGTGCTTTCTTCCAAACTTTACATTTTTCATCTTAAAGCTGCCGTTTTCCTTTAGCAACCTACAAAATACTAAAAACACAAATATAACACAAAACATTAGATTAAGACACAACAAAAGAATTAACATATGTAAATTAAGAGGTTTAAATATACAATATTTGGCACTCATCATTGCCCTACCACTAGATTTGGCAGGAACGCATGACATCTTCCATTGTCAATGTTAAGGAAATACATTCCTAACCCCGTATTAGAGTACGAACCTTTGGGAATAGTGGAGGAGCTACCCTACAAAGAGAAGCTTGTACGAATCTTGGACTACAAGGAGCAACTTTTGCGCACTAAGACGATTCCCATTTTAAAGGTACTATGGCGCAATCATGGAGTAGAAGAAGCATCTTGGGAAGTGGAGCAGGGCATGAGGAACCATTACTTGTATTTGTTTTAGGATCATGTGCATACTCTTTAGATTCTTGGAGATTCTGTTTGGATTTATGGCAATAATTAAGAAGGAATGTTTTCTTTTCCATGAAGCATAAGAATTATGATAGGGATACCTACGGACCCCAATTGAGTATGGAATTACACTTTCTACGAGCTGATGAATTTAAGAGTCGAGATAGATGAAGATTGGTATAGTATTGGCAACATCAACTATGATGTAACGCCCCGCTTTTACAAAAAGCTAAGTGAAAATTTTTCAATTTCCACGTGACATTATTAACTCATTAGAGTTATAAATTAGCAACGGAATATAATTTTTCTTTAATAATGACACATCAGAGCTGACTGAATAACCTAAATATAAAAATAATAACATTTTGTTCTGATATAATAATTACATTCCAAAATAATATGTGCCACTTGCGGCACTTAATAAATACATAACTACTGTTTTCTCCAAATATTGATTATATGCTAAAAGTCTCATCCTTAAGCTGCTTCCTTTATTCCTGCAAAAACTCGCATGTGATTGTGGTCAACACTACAATCTCATACTGTGGTCGAGTGAGTCAACAGTCCTCAACCACAGTGATACACTGATTTATTTAACCATATACAATGCAATCAAATGATGACAGTTATATCCACGTACATTTAATTACATTCATTTATCTACTTTAACTCTTTATGTACTTAAATCATATACTTGCATTCATTCTTGCTAAAGCCATGTGCTTAGCTAAGGGGTTATCTATGATCCTTGTGCTCCTTAAGCTGTAAAGCTTGTTGGTTCTTAGGGCCTTGTACCCCGACTGTGAGCCTTGTGCTCGTCAGTCTACTACGGGGCCTTGTGCTCCTACTGTGGGCCTTATGCCCGCCAGCTTGTTATTATTATGATTCCTTCAACCTTTGGTTTATCCGTCGGTCTTATCAGTGTATTAATGTCTTGCTACCTAAACTTTCGCTTTACCCGTTGGTCTAGTCAATTGCTTGACGCCTTGGTACGTAAACCTCAGTCCATTCGTTGGTCTCCTCAATTTACTGATGCCTTGGTACCTAAACCTCCAATCTTTTTATTAACCAATTCATAACTCATAACTTTACCACAGTATAATCATGCAAACAACATCATATACATAATTCCAACCAAAGCATGTTAAACATATCAAATGCCAAACCATATGCATACAATGAAATAAAACAGCAATCACTAGTCATTAAAGACTAACCACACGTATTATCCTCAGTGAGTAAGAAATACTCACAGTAATTCTTCTGGCTTCAAGAAAGCATTCATAGATATAATCACTGCAATATATACATACATAATACAAGCAAATAGTGAATTAGTATAATTCACTAAAAATACATTTTAATCCTATCTTCATTTCTGACTTTTAAACCTTAATATAATTTCCTAATTATCTCCACATTTACAATTTATCCAATTATATTTTATTACTAATCCTTTTATGCGGACTTTATTACGGCATTTATCAAAGCCTTTAAACATCTTTTATTATTGAAACGGTTCTCATAATAACATAATATTCTTTTTATTGCTTTTGATTTCTAAATAATATAATGTCGTTTGGACATTATAATGGCATATAAAATGAATTAATTATAATGCCACATATTGCATGCGGATATAATAGCATTTATAAATAATAACCAAAATAACCCTTTTATTTAAAATGGCATTATAAAAGCTTTAACATTAAAAATCATATATATATTTATTTTTATATCAAATAAACATAATAACTTACTAATTATAAATAATGAACTTTATGTTTCAAAACAAGTGAATAAAATAATAACCTTATTTTATTCTTATAAAATTCGGGCAGCATAACGGCATTAGTATTAATAACGTTAGATTACTTAAGAAATAACTCATAAAATCACAATATTAAAACAAAACTTTAATTAAAAACCAAATATCTTTTTTTTTCTTTTTCTTTTCCTTCTTCCTCCTCTTCTCTTGCAGGTAGAGTCAAGAGAGAGAGATAAAGAAATAGAGAGGGAGAGAGAGAATCTGAGAGAATACCTTCTAATCTTCCTTCGTTTCTTTGTTCTGTGCTGGACCCAAGCCAAGAGAGAGACAATCAGAAATTGAGAGAGAGAGAACTGAATTTGAGAGAGATTGGGAGAGAAATTGAGAGAAATTGAGAGAGTTGAGATGTGTGATCAAATAAGGGGTTGGGTTCCTTATATAGTGAAATGGACGGCCCAGATCACTCCAAAATGATCGTATCTAATGGCTAGAAAGAAGATTTGGGGAGATTTGGTATTAAAAATCGAATCCTGGATGATTCGGTGCATGAATCTCTTTCTGCAGAAAGTCGATCGATCAACTTTTTTGGTGGATCGATCGACACACTGTTCACCCTCTATCGATCGACTATTTGTGTCGATCAATCGACATGAATAGTAAGTGGATCGATCGTCACTTTTAGTGGATCGATTGACATACTGTTCATCCAAATTTTCTTTTGTTTAAATCTCTTTAATAAATTAGACCCATTATTATATTTCTAGTAAATATTTAATCTTATAAACATTTATACTTAAAATTGATGAATAAAAAGATTGATTAATATTTATTTAATAAATATTCATATTTATTCTATTTATATTATTAAGTCTTAAATCTTATTTTAAGATATTTTATTTAATATCTTAAAATATAGGGTATTACATATGATGCTCTCGATGACCTTCGAGGGAATTATCCACACTTATTTGAAGACGAGGGAGCGAAAGTACCAGCAAATGGATGGGACGAGATTACTGAGCATGGGGATGATGATGCATTGGATACAAGGTAACGTTACTAATTCTCCTTAAGTATGTCTTTGCGAAATTTCGAGGAAGAAATTTTATGGGGAGGGGAGAATGTAGTGCCCTAGATAATTATCATAGGGTAATTAGGTCTTAATTAGGGATTTGAGACTTTGACTTTTTGAGTTGACCGAACTAGGAATGTTCGTGGCCCCCACCACGAATGATCATTGACGTGTTATACTGTGTGTTGAAAGGTACATCCCACACCTTCAGCATGTGTGTGAGACCGTACCACCGACGATCGAGGTTGTACACTGAATGATTGTCTAACCCTTGATTTTAGATGAACATTCGTGATACGCTTGACAAACGTTCGCCAAAAGCCAGATCAGTTGATTCTTATTGACTCCGATTTCTTCTCCTATAAATACCCCCAATGTGACGACCCACTTTTTTTTTTTACAAAATGGAATCACCACAGTGGCATGATAGATAGTCATTAAGCCAACATCAACCTAATACATTTCATAGCATATGCATAATATATTAGAGATAACAACTGCAGCGGAACTAAATTCATTAACTAGGAAGTGTAAATACAACATCATAGCCATACATTTGTCTATCTGTTTAGGCTTAAATCATATATTATTTACATCAAGAATGGCTATACAAAATAAGTGTCATATGCGACACAAGCCATATACAAAATGTCTACAGAAGGTGGACTATCCGAGTTCGACACACATACAACCAAATGTGAAGAGCTTCAGTCATAATATCCCAAGTACAATGTCATAGGGTCCTCATTGACGTCTACGGTACCTGCAGCCAAAGCATCAACATCTACATGATCGTGGTGATAACCACATTCGCATAGGTAAAAGTATGAGTTCACCAACTCAGTAGTATAAAACATACTGGGTTTTCAAAATGAGCCAATTCCTTTATTTCTTCCGTATATTTATGATAATGGATATTGTTGGTTTTTAATTATTGGAAAATTTGGTGTCAAAACTTTTTTGGTTTATTCAAGAAAGGAAATAGACAAATAAGAAAGAATATTGTAGAGTTTTCCTCAAGAAAAGGAAAGAGCCAAGAAAGAAAGAATATTACAAAATATTCTTCAAGAAAAGGAAAGAGCTAAGTGGAGAAAATATTGCAGAATATTAATCAATTAAGGATAGATCTATGATGTGGAAAATATTCTGCATATTTAATTGTGTCTAATTGGTTTTTATTTTGTTGACAAAAAGATTACATATCAGGAATTTCCATAACAGGGACATTGTAATTGAATAGACTTTCAAACATTATTACAGAATTAATTCCAAGATGGAAATGACTCAACTAGGAAGTAATCTGCACAGTCTGGCATTGGAAAGGAAACTTCCTAAAGAAGGAAAGCATCTGGAAGAATTTACAGCTCATCAAAAGTGGTTTTCCCTAGTGCCCATCCAGACTGCCAGAGGAAACGTTTGGACGCCCTACAGTGTTCGATGAAGTGTCTGAACAGCTCAACAGACATTGAAGTTGAGGAGTACATGTTCGCATTAGTGTCCAGACAGCCCCGAGAGCAGCTGTTCAATGATGTGTTCGAATAGAAATGCGATGGCTGCGAATAGTAGAAAACAACATGCAATCCTCTGGACGCGCTACTGAAGACTTCTGAAGAAAGCGTGTTATTTGAAGTCGTTTGCTGCATGACATCAGGATGCCCACTATCCAAGTTCAGACGCCGCCCAGAGAACTCTGAATCAGAATTGTATTAGGTCTTCTATAGCTTATATATAGAGGTCTCTAGGCATGTATTCTTTAAGAATTCGGTATTAAATTCCATTGTGCTAAGAGAGGGTGTTTAGGTAGAGATTGTTAGATTTGCTAGCTCCCTTAGAGTTTTATTTGTATGATTTGATCAACCCATTGAAGTCTAGTTTAGGGAGGAGCCCTAATCTAAAGGAGTCCATTGAAGACCCCTTCAGGTTGGAGACCTGGTGATATGAACTCCACCAACAAATGTGATGAAACCCGATAGCAATGATGGTTTGAAACCCCAAGATCGTGTAGACAAGAATTGTTGAGGCTTGACCCGTCACCTAGCTAGATGAGAAACCAAGACTACGAAGGATTGAAACGCCACACCAAGAATCTGAATCTCTTCAAGAATCAAGGTGATAAGTTTGGTTGTTTGAACGCCACAAGATTAACTTGATAAGCTCAAAAAGTTCTTTCAAGAACAAAGAGGAACACAAGACCTCACAATAATAATTTTCTGAAAACAAAATTCTATATTCCTTACAAAATTCGTTATGCCCATATATATACTTGGAACAACCCTCCAAGAATAGGAAAAGTCTTAATTATAGCTTTAAAAGCAACACAAGTGCCAACATAAACAAGTCCCAATATTTTTAGGTCTCTTTGGACTTCTAGAGGCAACCAAAATAACTAAATGACTAAATTCATAACCAGCCAAGACCAAGTTCATTCCCCTATTTAATATCCTTGAAACTCAACGAGTTCACACCCTTTAATGGTCAAACCAAGCTGGTCACGTTTTTGCATGCTAATTATCCTCTTCAACTGCTTTGATGACATGGACTAAGCCTTGATTATTATTTGAGCCCATCTTGGTCTTTTTAGAATCAGCCCAATTCTCTTGGATTAGCCCATTTAGTGCTTCCTTGAAACGTTTGGCTCTAAGTCTTGTAATTGGGCCACTAGGAAGTGACAAAGGGTCTTGCACAACTTCAGCCCCATTCCCATGTGTATGATCAGCATGTCCAGCTCCTTGGTTTCCATCATTCTCCCCCTCTTGAGAAGGATTTGTCCTCAAATCATCACCTACATCAAATGGAGACAAATCAGCAACATTAAAGCTTGCACTAACACCATACTCACTCGGTAAGTCAAGCTTGTAGGCATTATCATTGATGCGCTCCACTACTTGGAATGGTCCGTCACCCCGAGGTAGGAGTTTTGAACGCCGTTTCTCTGGAAAACGTTCCTTCCTTAAGTGTAACCAAACCCAATCTCCTGGTTCAAATACTACCTTCTTGCGTCCCTTGTTGGCTTGATGGATATATTGTTGAGTCCTCCTTTCAATGTTCAGCCGTGCCTTTTCATGAATCATCTTTACAAATTCTGCCTTCTTTTTGCCATCTAAGTTCACACGTTCACTCAAAGGTAAAGGAGTTAAATCCAAAGGTGACAATGGGTTAAAGCCATAAACAATTTCAAATGGTGAAAACTTAGTTGCAGAATGTATACTTCTATTGTAAGCAAATTCAACATGTGGCAAACAATCTTCCCATGTTTTCAAATTTTTTTTAATGATAGCACGCAACAAAGAAGACAAAGTTCTATTTACTACTTCAGTTTGACCATCCGTTTGTGGATGACAAGCAGTAGAAAACAACAATTTGGTTCCCAACTTTCCCCACAAAGTCTTCCAAAAGTAACTCAAAAACTTTGCATCCCTATCAGAAACAATGGTCCTAGGCATGCCATGTAACTTAACAATTTCTTTGAAGAACAAATCAGCTATATGTGATGCATCATCAGTTTTATGACAAGCAATGAAGTGTGCCATCTTGGAAAATCTATCTACCACCACAAAAATTGAATCTCTCCCCCTCTTAGTCCTAGGTAAACCTAAAACAAAATCCATAGAAATATCAGTCCAAGGTTCACTAGGTATTGGCAAAGGGGTGTACAAACCATGGGGTTTCAACTTAGACTTAGCATGTTTACACGTGATACACTTCTCACAGATTCTTTCCACATCACGTTTCATATGAGGCCAAAAAAAATGATCATGCAAAATTCCTAAAGTCTTAGCTACACCAAAATGACCCATCAAACCACCACCATGAGCTTCTCTCACAAGCAATTCACGCAAAGAACACATAGGCACACACAGTTTATTTTCCCGAAACAAAAATCCATCTTGCCTATAAAACTTATCAAACGCCACTTTTTCACATGCATTGAACATATCAGCAAAATCAAAATCTTGTGCATACAAATCCTTAATATATTCAAAGCCAAGCAATTTTGTATCTAAAATGGAAAGTAAAGCATACCTTCGGGACAATGCATCAGCCACCACATTTTCCTTACCTTGCTTGTATCTGATCACATAAGGAAATGTTTCAATGAATTCCACCCACTTGGCATGGCGTTTGTTCAACCTTTGCTGTCCTTTCAAATGCTTCAAAGATTCATGATCTGTGTGAATCACAAATTCCTTTGGCCATAGATAGTGCTGCCAATTTTCCAAAGCCCTTACCAAGGCATACATTTCCTTATCATAAGTGGGGTAATTTAGGGCTGCCCCACTCAACTTTTCACTGAAATAAGCAACTGGATGACCACCTTGCATCAAAACAGCTCCAATACCTATTCCTGAAGCATCACACTCAATTTCAAAAGTTTTAGCAAAGTTAGGTAAAACAAGCAAAGGTGCATTAGTTAACTTTTCTTTGATCAGATTAAATGCATTTTCTTGTTCTTTTCCCCACTTAAACGGCACATTTTTCTTGATGACTTCAGTAAGAGGGGCGGCTAAGCTACTAAAATCACGCACAAACCGTCTATAGAAGCTAGCTAAGCCGTGGAAACTCCTCACTTGGCTGATTGTTGTAGGCGTTGGCCACTCTTGGATTGCCTTCACCTTTTCCTCGTCCACCCCAATTCCTCTCTTACTAACAACAAAACCAAGAAACACAAGCTTATCCGTGCAAAAGGTGCACTTCTTGAGATTAGCAAACAACTTTTCTTTCCTCAAGATTTCCAAAACAGATTTTAAATGCATCACATGTTCTTCCAAGTTTTTGCTATAAATTAGGATATCATCAAAATACACAACTACAAATCTGCCAATAAATGCACGCAAAACATGGTTCATCAAACGCATAAATGTGCTTGGCGCATTAGTTAAGCCGAAAGGCATCACTAACCATTCATACAAACCATATTTAGTTTTAAAAGCAGTTTTCCATTCATCACCTTCCTTCATCCTAATTTGATGATATCCACTCTTAAGATCAATTTTTGTAAAGACACAAGAACCATGCAATTCATCCAGCATATCATCTAACCTAGGAATAGGATGACGATACTTTACCGTTATGTTGTTGATGGCCCGGCAGTCAACACACATTCTCCATGTTCCATCCTTCTTAGGAACTAATAGCACCGGGACCGCACAAGGACTCATGCTTTCACGCACTAATTCACCTACTTGCCTCTGAAGTTCCTTGGTCTCCTCAGGATTGCTCCTATAAGCAGGTCGGTTAGGAATTGATGCACCGGGTATGAAATCAATTTGATGTTCAATCCCTCGGATTGGAGGTAAGCCACTAGGTACCTCTTCGGGAAAGACATCTTCAAACTTCTGCAAAAGAGAAACAATATTGCTCGGCAAAGTACCGACGAGATCATTAGTACATAAAAGAGCCTCCTTGTACATGAGTACAATAAGGGGCTGGTGTGAAAATAATGCTCTCTTGATCTCACTTTTTTTTGCAATGTAACTGAATTTTTCCTCTCTTGCTCTCACTATGGCCGAAATCCTCTCTCTTTCTTTTTCACTCTGATCAATGTTTTTCTCTCTTTCTTTTTTTTTCAACTCTTTTTTTCCACTTTCGGCCTTCCTTTCTTTTTCTTTTTTCTTTTCATTTGATCTTTGTAACTTTAGTTGGTCCTCCATGACCTGTTTTGGAGTTAATGGCACAAGAGTAATGGGTTGCCTTTTAAGAGTGAAAGAATACCTATTTGTAAATCCATCATGCGTAACCCTCCGATCATACTGCCATGGTCTTCCCAACAATAAATGGCATGCATGCATAGGAACCACATCACAAAGCACCTCATCCTCATATTTGCCAATGGATAATGCCACCAACACTTGCCTTGTCACCTTGATTTCGCCACATTCATTCAGCCACTGAAGCCGGTAAGGGTGAGGATGTTTCAAGGTGGTTAAGGCCAATTTCTCCACCAAATAAGTGCTGGCTACGTTTGTGCAACTCCCACCATCAATAATGACGCTGCAAACTTTGTTATTTACAAAGCACCGAGTATGAAACAAGTTTTCCCTTTGGTTACTTTCTTCCTCCTTAACTTGCACATTGAGAACTCGCCTTGCTACCAATAAATCTCCAACCACAGCATTTTGCTCATCATCGGCATCCTCCAAAGGTGGCATGTCATCATCATCTACTTCTTCCTCATTCTCCGACTCAAGCTCTCCTTGGGCGTTTATCACCATCACCCTTTTGTTTACACACTGGCTGGCTATGTGTCCCCGCCCCTGACATTTAAAACACTTAATATCACGTGTTTTAGAAATAGAAGCCTCGGTGTTACCTGAAGTAGTGGTGGTTGTTGGTTTGGCATTCTTAGAGGGTTCAAATTTTTGCTTATTTTGAAGCTGCTCGTCCTTTTTTGGAGCTGTCTTCCATGGGCTGGTGGTAGCCATAGGTTGTCCCCTCCTAGCCAATCCCTTTCGTTTGAATTGTTCCTCCACTTTTATGGCTTGATGCACCATATCTGTTAACTCAACATAGTGCTGCAACTCGACTATATCTGCAATCTCACGATTTAAACCGTGCAAAAACCTAGCCATGGTGGCTTCTCGGTCCTCTTCTACATTAGCCCGGATCATTGCTACCTCCATCTCCTTGTAATACTCATCCACACTCTTGGAACCTTGAGTTAACCTCTGCAACTTTTGATACAATCCCCTATAATAATGGTTGGGTACAAAACGCCTCCTCATAAGCATTTTCATCTCCTCCCAAGTGTCCACGGGTGGCTCTCTATTTCTCCTCCTATTAATCAGTAATTGATCCCACCAAACAATGGCATAATCTGTGAATTCAATTGCAGCCAACTTAACCTTCTTTATCTCCGAGTAGTTGTGACAATCAAACACCATCTCCATTTTAGTTTCCCACTCCAAATAAGCTTCAGGATCATTTTTACCTTGAAAAGACGGAATTTTAATCTTTATGTTTCCTAAATCATTATCCCTCCTAGGCCTACCCATCCTAGCTTCTCTATTCCCATACCCACGCTCAAACCTGCCTCGGTTCAAATATGGCTCATCAAATTCCTCCAACTCCGCCTCTTCCTCAACATTCCGCCACGGAACACGCCCACCTTGTTGCCTATTGGGATTGTCTTGTTGCTGTCCCCTAGGAGTTTCTGCTTCTACCCTGTCCAACCTCTCGTGAATAGGTTCTAATTCAGCCCTCAACATACGCCTCATCTCCCCTAACAACGCTTGCATTTGGAGGTTCGAAGCTGCGGGTTGTCGAAATTCTTCGGTTGTGTCTTCTTCTTGATTATTGGACATGTTTAGAATCTGCAAAACAAGGTTAGAATCCTCACAAGCACTCCCTCACGTGTTTCACTCAAGAATTAATACACTTACACTCGTGTTTTCACTCTAAACGGCTTTTACCCTCTTTTGGTCTCACACACTCTTGCCTTTTTCCACTCTTTTGTGTCTTCTTAGTTCTTAATCGAACTTCAAGAAACTAATTCAAAATAATCCAGCAGCAATTGAGAAATAACCAAAACTCATCAAAAAGGTCAAGAACTTGAATAATGTGAGAAACAAGATAGAAAGGAAGAAATTTTCTTACTCAGAAAGGTCAAGAACTTGAATAAGGTGAGAAACAAGATAGAAAGTAAGAAATTTTCTTACTGGAGTGGTTTAATTTTTCTTTTCTTTTTTTTTTTTTTTTTTTTTTTTTTTTTTTTTTCTTTTCACAGCAGGGAACAGGAGATTAAAAAAAATAGAAACAATAATAAAAGATAGTCAAACTTGCCTTAGAACCAAGGCTCTGATACCAAAATGATATGAACTCCACCAACAAATGTGATGAAACCCGATAGCAATGATGGTTTGAAACCCCAAGATCGTGTAGACAAGAATTGTTGAGGCTTGACCCGTCACCTAGCTAGATGAGAAACCAAGACTACGAAGGATTGAAACGCCACACCAAGAATCTGAATCTCTTCAAGAATCAAGGTGATAAGTTTGGTTGTTTGAACGCCACAAGATTAACTTGATAAGCTCAAAAAGTTCTTTCAAGAACAAAGAGGAACACAAGACCTCACAATAATAATTTTCTGAAAACAAAATTCTATATTCCTTACAAAATTCGTTATGCCCATATATATACTTGGAACAACCCTCCAAGAATAGGAAAAGTCTTAATTATAGCTTTAAAAGCAACACAAGTGCCAACATAAACAAGTCCCAATATTTTTAGGTCTCTTTGGACTTCTAGAGGCAACCAAAATAACTAAATGACTAAATTCATAACCAGCCAAGACCAAGTTCATTCCCCTATTTAATATCCTTGAAACTCAACGAGTTCACACCCTTTAATGGTCAAACCAAGCTGGTCACGTTTTTGCATGCTAATTATCCTCTTCAACTGCTTTGATGACATGGACTAAGCCTTGATTATTATTTGAGCCCATCTTGGTCTTTTTAGAATCAACCCAATTCTCTTGGATTAGCCCATTTAGTGCTTCCTTGAAACGTTTGGCTCTAAGTCTTGTAATTGGGCCACTAGGAAGTGACAAAGGGTCTTGCACAACTTCAGCCCCATTCCCATGTGTATGATCAGCATGTCCAGCTCCTTGGTTTCCATCACCTGGTTGGAAGGCATTCATGTATAGGTAAGTGTCAGAGTTAAAGATATAACTACTGCATCAGAGGTATGTGAGTACGAGTGCTTTGTAACTAGCTTTATCTTTTAAATAGTAGATTTCTTGGGTTTGGCTGCCCTGGAGTGGTTTTTCTCTTAATAAGTGTTTCCACTTCATCAACAAAATATTTGTCTCTTTTAAATTCCACATTTAAATATTTTGTTGCACACACGTTAAATTATGAGTCTTTATTTTTCAGATATTTTGTGAAGTGATGATTTTCATAAAAGGTTTTTTAGCCGATAAGGTAAACAATGGCATTTATGAGCATAAGGAAATATTCTACACACTATTACATATACATCATGTGACTAAGATATTCTCGTATACAAGCTTTCCAAACCTTGGGGGAAATACAGGCATAAAAGTTCTAAGGTTAATACTTTGTCTCGGCCTTATGCGCATGCAAGTCATCCGAACCTTTAAGGAATTCCAATATACTCCCAAACATGGCATCATAGGAAAACAATGGATATAATATTTCGGCATTACACGCATACAGTTACTCCAAAACTTTACGAAATACAAGTATATGTGCACTCCCAACATTAAAGCACAAGGAAAACATTCGATGTAATATCTCGGCTGCTATATATTCATATGTTTCTTCTGAACCTTTGGGGAATACATGCATACGTACACTCCAAAACTTTACATCTCAACAAGTTAAATCAACGTCATAACTAAGTCACAAATGCATAGATGACATTCCGAACCTTTGGGCAACTCATATTATACATGCACTTCAAATACATGTCATCTCATAAAATACATATGCAATCTAGCCGAATATCACTATACATATGTTTCTGCCCCATACCAAAAACATATACATACTAATACTTCTAGCATGAAACCCTTTTCTAAAACATGCCACACATCATCATGCTATGTATGCTCTTGTTATGTTTTCTTGGTTTCTCTGCCTGCAAGGCTATAATCCCGGGACTTGTTTCTGATGCCATGAGACTGTATACTCACTAGTCTTACACTTGCTCTGGCATGGTGATCTTTCAACCATGGTCATAACGTTCAACATTCATGACTTCGATATGCTAGTGCTCCAACACTATCCATGCTCTTGTGTTCATGCTATCACACTTATGCAATGCAACTCATCTCATGCTTTTCATAAACTTTCATCAATACATGCATTTCTTAACTTCTTAGAAATCACATAAAACATTACTCAATCCATATATTCTCAGTCATAACTTAAAACTCATCAATCTCATCAAATCAACACTTTAACATATTGAGAGTATTGAAAGCAATTCACATGCATATATTATACTAAAATACTATTGAAAGTATTTTCTTGGCATAAAACACAACAATGTTCTTAGTGAGTAAAATGCTCACTTTGCCTACTCGGTAATTAGCTTAAAGAAGAATCCCCAATGAAAGCCTTGCAATGCACAATTGCATTATCATATTGCATTACAGATCAAAACTAACACATAAATAGTTTCTAGGGAAAATTACATTTTAGCCCCCCAAATTACCAGTCAGTTTGAAAGTAGCCCCCCAAACTACCAACCCTTAGACTCTAACATATTGAGAGTATTGAAAGCAATTCACATGCATATATTATACTAAAATACTATTGAAAGTATTTTCTTGGCATAAAACACAACGATGTTCTTAGTGAGTAAAATGCTCACTTTGCCTGCTCGGTAATTAGATTAAAGAAGAATCCCCAATGAAAGCCTTGCAATGCACAATTGCATTATCATATTGCATTACAGATCAAAACTAACACATAAATAGTTTCTAGGGAAAATTACATTTTAACCCCCCAAATTACCAGTCAGTTCGAAAGTAGCCCCTCAAACTACCAACCCTTAGACTCTACCCCCCAAAACAACCAAAAAATTTCAAAAAGACCCATTTTGTCGAAATATGCCTATAATACCCTTGCCACGTGTCACTTTTCAATTAAAAAAAATAATAAAATTAAATTAAAGAAATTAAAATATTTATATATTAAAAAAATTAAAAATAAAATTATGGGGGTGGTCGGCCACCCCCATTTTGGCCAAGGAGGTTGAGCAACCCCTAAAGCCGGTTTGGGGGTGGAAGAACCACCCCCATGGCCCTTGGGGTGGTTCGACTACCCCTAAGGGGCAAAATGGGTGTGGCCAAAACCACCTCAAGAGCCTTGGACCTGGCTCTTCCACCCTCGTTTGTCCTGGGGGTGGGTTCAGCCACCCCCAAGGCCAAACCCTAACATTTTTTTTTTTTCTTTCTTTCTTTTTGGCACTTAGGGTTGGCCTGGCCTAGGGGTGGCCGAACCACCCCCAAGCCAAACCCTAACCCTTTTTTCTTTTTTCTTTTTCTTTTTTTTTTCTTTTTCTTTTTGCCCTTTAGGGGTGGCCAACCACCCCCGTTTGGTTTGGGGGTGGGTTTGGCCACCTTAAACCGACCAGTCTTGGGGTTGCCGAACCACCCCATGGCATTCTGTTGACAAAATCACTATTATGTAAGTCTGCTGCCTTAACTGGGATACCGTATTTTTTAGAATCTTCAGAATATTCAGGAGTTAATTTCCTTAACATGGAAAGCCGTAATATGACAATTATTAGTGCCTTCAGCTCGAGAAAGCCAATTTCCAGTTGTCAAGAATGAAAAATGAAATTGACTTCTAAAATGAGCAGCAAGTGTGTGCACAAAGTGTTAACAAAAATAAACAATGCGGAAACTAAACAACACAAGAATTTTTTGTTAACGAAGTGGAAACTCAAGATGAGAAAAACCACTCCAGGGCAGCCAAACCCAGGATATCCACTATTCAGAAGACAAGACTATCGATAGTAACACTCACATAACCCTATTGTAGTGGTCGTACCTTGCTCTTTAACGTGTAACCCAGCACGAACGCCTCCCAACCAGGTCTCCTACCTGAAGGAGTCTTTAATGGAATCCTTTATCTTAAGGCCGACCCCTAAGATAGACTTCAGTTGTAGCGCAGCAACATCACACTTGCAATGGCTTGAGAGAGAACAAATCAGCTCCAATAACTTCACAAAGTAACTCTCTAAGCTCTGATGGAATTCAATACCGAATTATTGCAGTTCTCAATGCCTAAGGGCCTCTATTTATAGGCCGAGGGTTCAAATGGGCGACTGTTGTGATAAGTACGGACGCCGTCTGAACGGTGGACCTGAGCCGACTGAACGGACAACTGTGCGGCAGAATTTTCGAGATTTTCACTGAAAATCTTTCCTGTTTAAGAACAGCGTCTGGACGGTGAGGCACTGTCATCCAGATGATCGGACGTATGATCTTCAACACGCAATTTCCATATCAGATGAGCGCGCGTCTGGACCATGATAGGCAGGCGTCCAGACGGTTGAAGTTGAATACGCAATTTCCATAACTGTTGAACGCGCGTCCGGACCAAGCTGATTGACGTCTGAACGGTTGTATTTGAATTGCAATTCTTGCCTTATGTATGAGCCCGTCCGGACGGAAATCCACGTCGTCCGGACGGTTGCATCAGTCTTCCCTTATTTGAACTTGGAAAGAAAATCTAAAGCTAATCGGTCACTGGACGTCGTCCATACGGGCTGCTGAGACGTCCGGACGGATGCATGCTGGAACAGAAGCTTCTCGATATAGTGAAGGGTCCGGACGGAAATACACGTCATCCGGACGGATGATGCTTGATCTATCTGGCGTCCGGACGGAATGGCACGTTGTTTGGACGGATGGAACAGTGGACAGATGAGCGTCCGGACGGCTGACAAGGAACCGATTCTTCTGACTTGTAACCAGTGAAGAATGTCTGAAATACTTCTGAATAGTGGACTCCTTGTGAAGAGCGTCTTTACATACAAGTGATTTTGTCCAATCAGGATGAAGCCAATCACAAACTAACAAACTTTCCATTTGGCCATTCTGGGACAAAAATCACTTGACCGGTTTGGAAATACATTCCCGGTCCAAAACTAAAAATTACTTCCCCTTTTTGTCACAAAAGGACAAAGGGTAAAACAGAGTAATAAAACCAACTGCACTAAAAATTACACCCTCTAACAATCTTAGAAGGACCAGGGTAAACAGAGTAATATAATCTAAGGGATTAAACAAAGTTTAAATATGAGCTAAATGTTGCAAAGTAAGAAAAAACAACAACAAAAAATAAAGCTCAAGTATGCTCCGCCATAGGTGCAGTCCTGGGAGTGGCATCCTCATTGTCACTGCTGTCCGGATGATGGAACTTGAGGCACTATGTGAGGTCCAGCTGGTTCTGCTCCACACGCTTGTTAATGGAGTGCATTTCCAGCTGCATAGCGGTGATGGACTGCTGCATGGAGGACATAGAAACCTACATAGTGCTCATCCCCCCTGAATGGCAGTCAGAGCCTCCATGATCTGAGAATAGTTGACCTCCGGCTCAGATGGCAGGACGGTTTGAGAGGATGAAGCCATGTCCGGAACCAACAGGCATGGCAGCAGGTATGGGCACCTCATCAACGGAGTCATCCCTCCGCAGCTGTGCATTGGACTTCATCAAAGTCTGCTTGCTGATGGGCTGCTGAATATTCATCTTAGGTTCTCCAGTAACATTGATGCCTGATTGAAGGATGATCTGAGTGAGTAGGCAGCCAAAGGGGAGACCGGTGTTGCCCTCATCACAGGCCTCTAGCATAACACCCAGAATATACTTGCACATGCAGAAAGGCAAGTGAAGATGGATGGCATAAACGAACTGGGCCTTCTTCAGAATCAGGTCACTGCGCTTGACAACTGGCCAGAGGTTGTGCTGAACAATCTTGGCCAACATGCGGTGTGCGGGGGATAAAGCACCGATCCTGATGGTGGTGGCACGCTCCTCACCCTGTGGAATAGCTTGGAAAAACTTTCGGAGATCATCCAGGGAAGTAGGGAGTACAACCTCATTCTACGGACTGCTAGATATCTCGAGGACAGGAACTCCGATGAAGCGACTGATGATCTAGGGATCAACAGTTATGATATGGCCGTCAACGAGGGATTTAAGCACCAACCCGTGGTCATCGTCCTGCACCACCTCTAGGTTGTCAAAAAAGAGTTTGACTAGCCTGGTGTACACCACACAGGCGCAGGTGTGAAGACATCCCCAATGGTATGTCTGGATAATGTCGTGGATGCTATCCAGAGGTGGCACCATGATGTCAGAGCGGACCACATTCTGCTCGGCTATGACTGTGCGGTCCATAGTTTTGGCTTGAAGTACAGCCTGATCTTCCACAGTCCTCTGGCAGACCCTGCGTTGTGGACTGCCTGCAGACATGATTCTACAAAAAGAAACCAACAAGATTTTGCCAAAAATAATCCAAAAATATTCTTGTTAGGTCACAAAAAAAATTGGGCATAATAACAGCAGTAAAAAGGACTATTTCAAAAATATAGACAAAAATTATCACATTGTAGTCTGAAAAAGTATCAGCACAAATAATCCCAATATGGCAGATATATGCATCTCAAAAAAATTCCTAAAGAAATCAACATTCTTACAGTTAAAACTAAACTGAAGAGAAAAGGGCTAAAAGGAATACTTGGAATGTGTGAAAATGCACAAAAAGACAAAAAGCAGCAAGTTAATCCCAAAAGCTTGCAAAGAGTCACTCACAAGATGCCAAAAAGTGAGATTTTGGTGGGGTAGAGTGGATAGGCGGTGACCAGATGTATATATAGCCTCTGTGGGGTCCCCGTCTGGACGGTGTATTAACTCCGTCCAGACGCGCGCTGCCTCGGAACCATGCGGACAGGTCGTGCGTGTTTGGACGAGTTATCCTTACCGACCGGCCGTTGATTGCTGCGCGCATTCGGATGTAACCTGATCCGGTCCGGACGACTAACCTCCACCCGTCCAGAGGACAAGAGTAGCCATTCGGACGCTCCACACTGAAACATCAGAAAACTTAGGAAAATTTACAGAAGTCAATTTTTTCTCAAGTCAGTTTCAGAACACGCATGTATAATCCACTGATAACACAATCAGAGAGCATCTCAAAACTAAACAGAGATATAAAGGAGAGTTGAGATTTCAATCAGCACAAATATCTTCCTGGGCATAGAAAATTCAAATAGACAACTTAACTCATGCAATGCGTGTGTGTGTGAAGACTTAACCCACAAGGTATGACTATCACAGATATGACAAAGAGTAACTAGATTTTTTAGACAAGAGTGAAAATCAGTGACAGATTAGTCAAAAGTCAAACCTTATAACTTACTAGGGCCTAGTCACCTTCATCTGATACACTCCCTCTAAGATGCAGCACCTAATTATTTTACTTGTACCATGAAGGACAAAGTAAAATTTTTTACTTGCACGTAGAGGGCAAGGCATATAGCAAAATCAGCACATTAGTAGTGAATATACAATTTAAAGCACAGAATTCATATGATTGACTGCTTGATTCTTATGGTGCTGCAACCTAGAAAGAATGCCAGAGTTTTTAGGTTCTAGGTTCAACTAGCATGTGGTCATTTTGGCCATCTCATCAAAGTCCTCTTCTCTTATCCAAAATATCCAGAAACAAAACGTCAGAGAAGGAAAGATGTACCTTTAGGGGAGTCTTGGATAGTGCACATTTTCATCGCATGAGGAAAGAAGCTATTCTACTTTTGCATAAACAGGAAAACACTTGGTGGATATAGTCATAAACTCTCAATTATATCTAAGTCGAGTAGATTAATGCACACAGAATTGAGATATCAGGTGAAAACACATACAATATCTAATATGCCAAGAGAAGAAAAAACAAAATATCCTGCAAATTTTCCCCAATTTTTTTTTTTTAATAAAAAAAATGCAATATGGAAATGACATCATATGCAAGGCAAGATCAAACCTGTGAATGCTCGATGATGCCAATACAGAAAAACAGACGCTCGACCTGCTTTTTCTGTCTTCCCCAACAAGTACCTGCAAAATTCTCTCAAGAGAAATAGGGGGAAAAGCAAAAAGCTAGTTCCTAGATTGCATACATAATATAGCAAGCAAGATACCCAATCAAACCTGATGCCGTAGGTTTAGGAACCAAATCCTAGGCATGAACACCTGAACCTGCTAGGTGCATCTGTTACCCCTCATGGGGTGATTGTCCTTCTTGACCCAAGCCTGCCTTCTTGTGAGTGGTTGCTGGCAGGACTGCATCATCCACTCCATCATGCTCTGCATCCAGATAGGTGGCTCACTGTGGTCTTGCTCTTCTTTCACCTTCTGAGGCCGCCTAAACTGCTTGGATTTGTTCTTGGAGTTGCCACTATGATTGGCAGGTACAAATCGTTACTAAGGCCGCTGATGCTGAGATGCCTGGTATCGCGGTGCATGAGACCAAGGAGCTTGATTTCTTGGTGCTTGATGATAAGGAGCCTAATACCATGGAGTTTGAAACTGGGACGGAGGTCTAGTGCCATGCTTAGCCTGTCGGGGCACTTCTTTCTTGGCCTTGGCTTTCTAAGCCTTCAGGAGGGAGTACTGAGGACGAACATGCCCACTTAGACCGCAGTGATGGCATATGGGAGGTCTTCTGATGGAATGAGGCTTCTGAGTGCCTGGAACATCATCATTGACCTTGTCCTTCCCTTTATCTTCAACAGTGGGAGGAGGCTCTGGGACTGTAGGTTTCACAAATACAGTCTTTGAAGTAGAGGGAGCATCAGAAGAGGGAGCTACATACCAGAGACCGGTCTTGTCAGTTGGGCTCTTCTGGATAGACAGCATACGAGTCAACTTCTCATCAGTGACTCTTTCTAACAGGAGCTGCGTCTCTAGTAGCTTTTCCTTGAGCTCTTGTATTCTGAGCAACAATGAACTCTTTTAAGTTTGCAAACTGTTCAGATCATAGAGGTGCTGCTTATGACCTTCTCTCAGCTTCTCATACTCTGTATAGAGTGTCTTGTAAGCCTCATTGAGCTCTTTCCCATCATCACTATGATCCGAATAATAAGAGTCTTCTTCCTCAATGTGTGGGGCTACAAAGGCCATAATTTTTTCAGACTCCGGAGCTTCTTCTTCTGACTCATCACTGATTGTCACATTGTACGCCTTCCCCTTGCCCTTCTTAAGATTCTCGCAATCAGCTCGGATATGCCCAAAACCTGAGCATTCAAAACATCTGGGCCCTTTGGGATCCTTCTTTTCTTCTTCCTCAGGTTCAGCTTCTCTAGGAGCTTTCTTCACCTTTTCAGAAAACTTCTTTTTAAAACGGTCATCCTACATCAGTCTTCTGAAATTCTTGGCTAACATAGCCACAACTTTTTCTTCCTCCTCAGAGTCATCTTCAGATGAAGCTTCTACCTTTTTCTTGGAAGCTTTCAAGGCAATGGTCTTCAACTTCTTGACTGGGGGCAGAGATAGCTACGTTTGAAGAGATCCCACCAACTCTTCAATCTTCATCTCTTCTAGATCTTTGCTTTCTTCAATGGTGGTTACCTTGATCCTAAAATCCTTAGGCAAAGATCTTAGAATCTTTCGGATGAGTTTTACATCCGAGATAGGTTTCCCAAGACTCACCACGGAGTTTCTCAGGTCACTCATCTTGGAGTAAAACTCTCCAAATGTCTCCTCTTCGAACATCTTAATTTCTTCAAATTTTGAAATCAACATTTGAAGTTTGGCAGATTTTACAAGTTTCGTGCCTTCATATGTTGTTTCCAAAATTTGCCATGCCTCTTTGGCTGATTCGCAATTTGAAATTTTTGCGAATTCTGATGGAGAAAGTGATTGGCATAGAGCATGGAGGGCTTTTATCATTTGAAAGACGAGCATTATTCTGAGGGACTAGTTCGAGTGTTGCATCGTCTGGTTTAGTCCAACCAGTTTCAACAATACTCCAATAGTCAATAGATTTCAGAAAGAACCGCATACGTGCCTTCCAATAGCCATAGTTCGTACCATCAAAGGCAGGAACAAAATTAAGAGTTTGAGACATTTTAACAGAAAGAAGTCAAAATAATAATACTCAAGAAATAAATCTTCTCAGAGTGTACCAAGCTCTGATACCAATTGAAAAAGGAAATTGACTTCTAAAATGAACAGCAAGTGTGTGCACAAAGTGTTAACAAAAATAAACAATGCAGAAACTAAACAACACAAGAATTTTTTGTAAACGAAGTGGAAACTCAAGATGAGAAAAACTACCCCGGGGCAGCCAAACCCAGGATATCCACTATTCAGAAGACAAGACTAGATACAAGATAGTAACACTCACATACCCCTGTTGCAGTGGTCGTACCTTGCTCTCTAACGTGTAACCCAACACGAACGCCTCCCAACCAAGTCTCCTACCTGAAGGGGTCTTCAATGGAATCGTTTATCTAAGGGCCGACCCTTAAGATAGACTTCAGTTGTAGTGCAGCAACAGCACACTTGCAATGGCTTGAGAGAGAACAAATCAGCTCCAATAACTTCACAAAATAACTTTCTAAGCTCTGATGGAATTCAATGCCCAGGGGCCTCTATTTATAGGCTGAGGGTTCAAATGGGCGACTGTTGTGATAAGTATGGACGCCTTCCGGATGGTGGACCTGAGCCGACCGGACGGACAATTGTGCGGCAAAATTTCTGAGATTTTCGCTGAAAATCTTTCCTGTTTAAGAGTTGCGTCCGGACAGTGAGTCACTGTCATTTGGACGATCGTACGTCCGTTGCAAGTAATTTCCATATAAGGCTTCGCGCGTCCTGACCAAGGGGGATGGCCGTCTGGACGATTAATCTGGGCATTTATTACTTGGACGGTATTCGCGATTTATTTACATATTCGAACAAATAAAAATTTTGAAGGTGTAAATTCCGCAATTATAGCCTCGATGGGATTTCTTATAATTTGGATATGCTATTTTGGGGTCAATCTATTAGGAATAGGGCTACATAGTTATGGTTCATTTACACTAACATCTAACTGAAGAAAGGACCTAACGAACACAAGCAAAGATGGGACAGCATATATAAGTATTTTCCTTCTTGATCAATAACAACCGCAGCATTGTCATCATATCGTAGTATCATATCGTTGTCACGTTTGAGTTCTTTACAAGTACGTACAATTACAGCTCTGATCACTTCAGATTTTTCTAAAGGTGTATTTGGTATTGCTTCCTTGATTACAGCAACAATAACGTCACCAATATGGGCATATCGTCGATTACTAGCTCCTATGATTCGAATACACATCAATTTTTGGGCCCAGCTGTTGTCTGCTACATTTAAATGGGTTTGACAACATGCATTTTCCATATCAGATGAGCGCGCGTCTGGACCATGATAGGCAGGCGTCCGGACAGTTGAAGTTGAATACACAATTTCCATAACTGTTGAACGCGCGTCCTGACCAAGCTGATTGACGTCCGAACGGTTGTATTTGAATTGCGATTTTTGCCTTATGTATGAGCGCGTCCGAACGAGAATCCACGTCGTCCGGACGGTTGCATCAATCTTCCCTTATTTGAATTTGGAATGAAAAATCTGAAGCTGATCGATCACTGGACGTCATCCGGACGGGCTGCTGAGACGTCTGGACGGATGCAAGTCAGAATGAAGCCAATCACAAACTAACAAATAAGATTTTGCATAATGTATAGCTCAGCAAATTTGGTTCCCTCGTTACCGTCCAGACGGTCCAGAGGAAGCGTCTGGACGCCCATCAGTGTTCAAAGAAGTGTCTGAACACCTCAGCAGACACCAACCACAGGAAACTCATGCTCGCACAGATGTCTGGACAGCCCAGTGGACATCAACTCATGAGAGCACCTATTTGCATAGATATCAGTATAGCAAACTGAAGGCTACGAACAGTAAGCATTGCAAGCAACTGTCCGAACGCTAATGCCATATTGTCTGGACTCGATGACTGAAGATTAATGAAGAAACACGTGAGATTGAGTAATTTGAAGTCGATTGCAACTTACCATCAGGGCGTCCATTGTCTAAGTGCGGATGCAGCCCGAAGAACTCCAAATCAGACTTGTATTAGGTTTTCTATAGCCTATAAATAGAGGTCTCTAGGCATGTATTATTTAAGAATTCGGTACTGAATTTCTTTGTACTAAGAGAGGGTGTTTAGGCAGAAACAGATATATTTGCTAGCTCTCTTAGGGTGGTTCTTGTATGATTTGATCAACTTGTGAAGTCTAGCTTAGGGAGGAGCCTTAAGCTAAAGGATTCCATTGAAGACCCCTTCAGTTAGGAGACCTGGTTGGGAGGCGTTCGTGTATAGGTACACGTCAAAGTGCACGGTATGACCACTGCATAACGGGTATGTGAGTGCGAGTGCTTTGTTACTAGTCTTGTCTTCTGAATAATGGAAATCCTGGGTTTGGTTGCCCCAGAGTGGTTTTTTTCTTAACTGAGTTTCCACTTCGTTAAGAAAATATCTGTCTTCTTTAAACTTTTCATTTAGATATTTTGTAACACATTTGATCACACACACACATGATAAATTAGAAGTCTATTATATTTTTTCATTGTGACAACCCATTAACTAATAGCAATTGCCCATAAGATTATCTTAGGGTTAGAAACAAAATTTACTGATTACACTTATTAAAATCTAGGGTTTTTGGTCTTTCCTTGATTTCTTAGTAAAATTCAACCCAACACTTGGAAGTTGTCTATAACACTTCAATACACATAAAACTTCGAGGAAATTGAGAGATTAAACTCAAACTCTAAAAAATCATCACATAATCTAGAGGAACTAGGATTTTCGGATTTACCTAAAACCAATTGGTGAAAACGTAGATCCTGCAACAAGGATCACGTTTCCGGTGTTGGATTTGAGTTTGGAAGCTTCAATCTACAAAAATCTAGGGGTTTTGAGACAGGAGAGAGAAGAGAGAAATCGTGTATGAGAGAGTGAGAGAGAGAGAGAAATGGGAGAAATGAGTTGAATGAGCTCATTGGTGTCTTAAAACACGGCCAGTTCGGACACATAAATGACCTGTCTGGACATGTGTGCGTGTAGTCACAGACATGAACTCTCTGGAAAGCCTGTCCAAACACGAAAATGGTCCGTCCAAACACGCGTAAAGACTGTGACTTACTAGAAGTCCCGTCTACAGGCCGTCCGGACACGGCAGCAGACATGAATTTTCTCCCCAATCCCTTCGGACACACACTGAGAATGGAACTTATTGACTAACCCGTTCGGACGCACAAATCAGAAAATCAACTCTAAGCGTTTTCTAAGTGTTTTTCTTGCACATTTTACCTAATTATTCATTTAATTAGTATAATTCATGTTTTAAACTTCTAATTAATGTCTTAGATTTTCTTCCACATTTTACCTAATTATTCAGTTAATTAGTCTAATTCATGTTTTAAACTTCTAATTAATGTCTTGGACGTTACACCCAACCCTCACCCTTTTTACCTCATTTCTGCCCATTTCGTCAGTATATCCTTGAGGGAGAGTAAGAGAGTGTTGTGAAGAGAGAATGAGCTATCTCGTTCTTCTTCACGAGAGATAACATCCTTAACCTAACTAGTTTTGTAGAGCCCCAGATTTTAAGTTATAAAATTATGTGTCTTAAATTAGAATTTAAGACTGAATAAAATAGAAAAGTCTAGAATTGACGCTCGATCCACAAGACTCAACGCTCGAACGGCTTAATACTGTAGGAAACATTATTCATGTCCAACAATTATGTGTCTTCTGGCACAATATTAATCCCCGAAGAATTAATAAGATTACATGAATATTTATGAAGATAAATATTCCTGAGTAAACTATTGTAAGTTTTAAAAGTACTCGTAAGCGCACGAGTCGTTTGCAATATAGTGTGTGCAATTGTGAGGTCGAATCCACTAGGAATTGTGTTGCAAAAATTAATTTCTATTTAAACTAATTCTATCCTAACCTAGTTTTGAATTTTTGGAATTTTTTTATGCAAGATAATAAACTAAAATAAAATTGAATAAAAACAATTAATAAAAAACACTAAGGTTTTAGAATCCACCTCGCCAACTCAAACAACATGTTCTTGTAGTTTATTTATAAACCCGATAAACAATTTTTCCTTATTGATTGTTCAAAGGTCCATAAAAATGCCCATTAAATCATTCAATGAATCCAACTCAATAACAAATCATAACGAATATCCAAATGAAATTAAATCATCTAATGTATCCGTTTGATAAACAAATCACAATGGATATCCTCTTTCAATGAAATCATTCGATGTATCCATCGATTGAAACATATTTAATATCCAACTTTAAATAAATAATCATTCAATTAAAAGATATAAATCAATTAATTAAATATTGGACTTGAACAACATTTTGATAAACATCGGAATTGTATAAATAAAATAACAAGAACGTAAATGTAATCAATGGCGAGGTTTCAACTTCAATCTTAGTTGAAGATTTAGCCTCCCATGACTAAATTCAACACGCTAAATATTATTGAAAAAAAAAAAATCAAATAACTTACAAAAGATAATGAAATCATGCAAGAGGAAAACACTTGAACTGTTCTAAAAAAATGCTCTGCATGGCTCCTTCCCACTAACGTCCATTACAATTTTTTGTTTGGTCCTCTAGTTCACGTTCTTCTCTTCAGTCCTCTCTTGCGCAGCTTGAGCCTCGCACAGTCCCCTCCTTTTGTCTTAAAGAAATGCATGTATATATAACATTCTAGGGCATCAGTGTTGTTAGGTAAGTGATGTAGTCGTTTTGTGAACAAAAATATCAATAATAAGATAACCACTTGCAATAGTACAAATCCTTGCAGGATAGGGCTATATTGAGGGTGTCGAACCTCAAGGACTGCGTAGGTGTTGTTATCAAGCTTTTTGAGATTCAATATAATTTAATTTAAAAGAAGTTTAATTTGATTTTGTTTATAACAAAGTTAAATGTATAAACCCGCAGACATAAAAATAAAGATTTTAGTGATGAGAGAAAGAATAGGGAATTGATTTCACTACTCACCACATAACAATGGTCAATCATAAATTAACAAGGGAAATTTATACTATGCATGATATAGGGTTCATCTCACTCGAGTAGTCAAGAAATTACCTCTAAAGAATAAGTATAATCCATCTTCGGTTGGCACGGACCGTCCACCCATCTTCGATTGGTACAAACTGTCTGCCTAAATTACACTAAACTAGGGTGCAGTACAATCCGTCTTCCCTAGGCATGGCCTATCTAACCCTCTTGTTAGTTTTTGTGTTGGCTGCATTTTTTTGGACAAAATCACTTCTATGTAATGTTGCTGCTTTCACAGGGATGCTAGTTTATTCAAAGTCTACACTTCAGTTATGAGCTTCAAGAAGACTCTGTGCAGAATTCAAATCATTCAGTTCAGTTCCCTTGCATCCGTCCGGAAGACGTGGTATTCCGTCTGGACGCTCATCAGTCAGCAACATCCGTCCGGACGACGAGAACTTTCCGTCCGGATGCCCATCAGTGTCTAGAAGCTTCGAACAGTTCAAGGTTGCATCCATCCGAACATAATGGCAAATCGTCTGGACACTCTTCAGAGTTCGAGAAGATTCCAATGTTCCAGTGAAACCGTCCGGACGACGTGGCCCTAAGGTAACTGTGGACTTCAGTGTTTGACAAGCATTGGGGTTTCTTCTTCAAGACACAGTTATGAGAAGACAGTTGCAACTGTCCGGACGATGTGCGATCCTGTTCAGACGATGTCCTCCATATGGCAAGTCGTGCATACAAAGTTCAACCGTCCGGACGTCAGTCTTCATGGTCTGGACGATCAAGCATCATATATGGAAATTGCGTGCACCAATTCAACCGTTCGGACATCTGCCTTAAGGGTCCGAATGCTCAAAGCCTTATTATGGTAATTACGTGCAGCCGAAGTGCAACCGTCCGGACGCTCGGTCAAGCCGTCCGGACACCCTCTGGTATTTTGGTCATAAATTTTTACTCAAATATCGGATTGGGACGAAATCAGCATCGTTGGAAAGCAAACAAAAAATGATGTAAATTAATGGTCCAGACGGCCATTAAAATCATCCGAACGGCCCCTGTTCGGACGGAAACATCAAGCATCCGGACGGCCCTGCCGAATTTTCCAGAATTGCTTTTTGGACACGGAAACAGTAGCCCGTACGGACGGCCAAGGCTACCGTCCGGACGCACGTGCCAAAGACTCCATTTTTGACTTGAATTAGTACTTCTAAAGCCCATAAATAAGGGGTTCTAGGCATGCATTTGACACATAATTCAGTAGTGAATTCCTTACAGCTTAGAGAGGGTGTTTAGCGAGATATTGAAGATCTGCTAGCTCTCTAGCTTTTCCCACACGATTTGATCAGCTGTGAAGTCTATCTTAGGGGTTGGCCCTAAGGTAAAAGATTCAATTGAAGACCCCTTCAGGTAGGAAACCTGGTTGGGAGGCGTTCGTGTTGAGTTACACGTCAGAGTTCAAGGTATGACCACTGCATCGGATGTATGTGAGTGCTACTACTTTGTAACTAGCTTTGTCTTCTGAATAGTGAATATCCTGGGTTTTGCTGCCCCGGAGTGGTTTTTCTCTTAATTGAGTTTCCACTTCTTCAACAACATATTTGTCTCCTTTAATTCCGCATTTAATTTTTTGTTGCACATTGTTCACACACACAGTTAATTAGAAGTCCAATAATTTTCACCTCTTGATCATATGTCAATTAAAACCATTGTATAACAATCATTCACATAATCACAGAAAATATGAAGGATTGGGTTCAATCAGTATAAAAGACTTTCTAAGACAAGATAAGAAATTCATAATGATTGAATATAAACATTAAGATCAATTCTCACAGTTATACAATCATCATGTATATAGAAAATCCCAAATTAAAATACAATTAAACCATTGTTACTTGGAAAGGGCTACATTAACACCCTTTTATGAATTTAGCCGCTCATCATGGTGTTGGGATGGCCTCCTGCCATGTTTTTCTCCTCTTCAACTTGTCAAGCTTCCAAGAAAAATTTTCTGTCTAAAGCTAAGCACACTGTAACAGGTTTCTTGCTATTTAGGATTTTTAGAGAAGAATTAAGGAAAGTGGAAGAAGAAATTGCAATGGATTAATTCATAAAACTGGAAAACATAGAATTAGGCAAGTTCGAGGATGCCAAAACCTCCCAAAGCATTTCGAGGTGCTTACCCTCCATTTCAGTCTAAGACTGGATTACAACTTGAATGCCTAAAACAATTTACTGGTCATGTTTATATATAACCACTTAAAGACTTACTAACTAATAAGGCCAAAGGCCCATTATACTACTAAGGCATAAGCCCAATATCATTATACCAATAGCACTAGGCCCACTACTAATATACCTATGACACACACCTTCTCTTGAAGCTTAGGGGTCTATTTATAGAGACTATAAGAGGCCTAAAAGTCATAGGAATCCAACAAAAATTCAATCCAAGTAGGAAAAGAATTCCAAATTTGTCCAGATTTGTGGTCTTTTATTGCTGGGGGATTTTGGCATAGTAAAAGTCGGAATTAGGAAAAGCCTATTTCTGACATATTTGTTTCATTTTTTATAAAAATTCCAACACCACCAATTTCATTGTAATCCAATATATGTGCAGAAAGTTCTGATCAAAACACTGAGACATGTGCAGAATCCAAATTTAAATCCAATCCAATTTTGACTCTTATTGGAGAAATTTTGATTTAATCCTTCCATTGATTTGATTAAACTTAACCACATCTTCTAGGTCTTCTCAAAGTTTTCTTTAAGCCCAAAATCAATGGAATTAATTGCATGTTTTTATTTAAAACCTGGAAAACAAGAAAACAACACAAAATCAAACAAATAACAATGCTAAGAAATTAACATATGCAAGTTAAGGGGTTTGAATGTTCAACATTCGGTGCTTATCAGCAAGGACTAAAAAAAATCTTCCCAAACTGCCCCCCACGTCTTTTTATCCCTGGTGCCACACGAGACTTGCATGTATTAGAGCTGCTACTCATCAAATCCCTTTTGTGCCGCACTAGTCCTTGAGTCTCTGTTCCTGCTATGGAAGGAAATCTGTGCATGTACGTGTCTCTTGTTCCGTTGTTGTCCAGGTAGGTGTGGAGAGAATCACTTGTTCAGCTGCCTCATTCTTTTGGAGAAATTCAAGTCTTGTGTCTATGCACCACTGTTCCTTAAGGAAGTCATGGCTAGCCTCTTCTTTTGGAAAGAATCAAGTGTATTGGTGCCATGGATTCGGTGCTGCATTGAATGGCACCTTCCACATGTCATATATGAATCTCGGTGCTGCCAGCTTGGAGTTCAATGTGTAAAGAACTATAGCTATTCAAGAAAGACACGTGTTTACTTCGGTGCAGCTTTTCCTTAGCCTTGGATATTAACACATGTTTTGGTGCTAATTTTGGTAAAGAATCGTGTCCTTTGGTTTTCATGCACAACTTTGGTCAAGCGAAATAAAGTCTCCTAATCTTGCGCAGAACACATCTGTTCTACAAGAGGAAGGAACACTTTTGGAAAGAAATCATGCTAGCATCTCTTCTATGTTCTCTTAAAAACGACTAAAATAAATATTGAGCAGGTCTTTTTTGGAAAGAGCCCGTTTCTTTGCAATTTCACGTAAAGACCATCATATTCTCTCAATGCCCTGGAAAGCACTAAAACACTAAAACTAACCAAAAGTATTAGAAAATAACAAAGCTAAAGATTTAATACATGCAAATTAAATGGTCCAAATATACAATATTTGGCACTCATCATAAACCATGATTTTATAAATAAAGAATATTATTATAAGACTTCGATAATATTACTAGGTTATTAAATAGACAGGCTGAAATAATCAATGAGCAAATTGATATAATATTATTGTTTAATATTTACCATGTGTAATATTATCTGGTATATTATATATATTTAGTATATTATAATATTTATTACTGGCATAATATTATTTGGTATATTAATATTGTAAGTGTAATAATATTATTAAGGTGATAATATTAACGATGAAACGAACTAGACTCAAAACGGACTTAGATTATAATCTTAATGAATTAGATTAAAATGGTAAAGACCCAATATATTTATGAATAAAGTATCTATGAAAATATCTGCGGTAAAAACGTAAATAGTAAGTTTTGTAAAATATTTACAGGTTACGTAGCGCCCTAGATTTTAAGTCATAAAATAAAATGTCTTAAATTAGAATTTAAGACTAAATAAAATAAACAAGTCTAGAATTGACGCTCGATCCACAAGACTCGATGCTCGAACGACTTAATATTGTAGGAAACAGTATTCACATCCAGCAGTTAATAAAGTACGTGGCTTCAGACACAAAATTTTATCCCCGTTAAATTAATAAGGTTATATGAATATTTATGAAAATAAATATTCCTTAGTCTTATTATCTATAAACCGTGATTTTATAAATGAAGAATAATATTATTAAACTCTAATAATATTATTGGATTATTAAATAGACAGACTGAATGATTCAGTGAGCTAATTGATATAATAATATTGATGAATAATGTTATTGTGTAATATATATTTGATATATATTTATGGTGTTATAATATCATTGAGATAAAAATATTGACAGTGAAATGAACTAGGTTTTGAATAAATATCTTATAAAACTTAATTACTAAGTTTTACACAAAATATCTACTGATATTTTACTAAACTTAATGACTAAGTTTTAGTAAAATAATATCTTATTTCTATTATAAAATCGACCCCCTTATTCAGTAATATACATGCCCGGTTCCTCTTCTTTCTTATTTTTCTTCTTCTTTCCTCTTACTTCTTCTTCTTCCTTCTTTCTTCTTTCTTCATTTTCTGTCCGACGAGAACATAGAGATTGAGAATGAGAGATGAGATTGGGAGAGAGAGAGAGAAAGACCGACCAGGGAGAGACAGAGAGAGGGAAGGAGGCCCGATTTTCGGCCGATCTTCTGGTGGGTGAGCTGGGTCGACGCGGGAGGACATGATTTCTAGAGAGTTTATTTTAAGGGTTATTGTGCTTAATCGTCCTCTATGAAGCCGTTGCCAAGCGCTGTTGCTGTGCTGAACTGAAGTTTATCTTAGGGGTTGGCCCTAAAGTAAAGGATTCCATTGAAGACCCCTTCAAGTAGGTGACTTGGTTGGGAAGCATTCGTGTTGGGTTACACGTCAGAGTGCTAGATACGATCATTGCATCGGGTATGTGAGTGTTACTATCTATGTACTAGCTTTTTCTCTTAATTGAGTTTCTACTTCGTCAACAAAATATATGTCTCGTAAATTTCCACATTGCGATATTTTGCTGCACACTATTGCACACACATGTTAAAATTAGAAGTTCTTTAATTTTCAATTGGTATCAGAGCTTAGTACACTCTGTTTAGATTCAATTCTTGAGTGTTATCTTTCCTTTTGACTTCTAGTTTTATTTCAATGTCTCAAAGTCTTAATACTGTTCCTGCCTTTGATGGTACGAATTATGTCTATTGGAAAGCTTGTATGCGGTTCGTTTTAAAATCCATTGACTATTGGAATATTGTTGAAACTGGTTGGACTAAGCCAGTGAATGCAACTCTCGAACTAGTCAATGAGAAAAACGCACAACTTTCTAATGATAAAGCCCTTCGTGCTCTATATCAAGCGCTTTCACCATCTGAATTCGAAAGAATCTCAAATAGTGAAACCGTTCAAGAAGTGTGGCAAATCTTAGAAACAACATATGAAGGCACTAAACTTGTTAAATCTATCAAACTTCAAATGTTGATTTCTAGATTGGAAGAAATTAAGATGTTGGAACATGAGACATTCAGAGAGTTTTACTCCAAAATGAGCGACCTAAGAAACTCAATGGTGAGTCTTGGGAAAACCGTCTCGGATGTAAAACTCATCCGTAAAATTATAAGATCTTTGCCTAAGCATTTCAGAATCAAGGTAACTACAATTGAAGAGAGCAAAGACTTGGAAGAAATGAAGATTGAAGAGTTGGTGGGATCTCTTCAAACTTATGGGCTGTCCCTGGCCCCGGTCAAAAAGGTGAAGACCCTTGCCTTGAAAGGTTCCAAGAAGAAGGTCGAAGTCTCATCTGGAGACGACTTTGAGGATGAAGAAAAAGTTGTGGCTATGCTAGCCAAAAATTTCGGAAGATTAATGAAAAATGAGATGTTCAAGAAGAAGTTTTCCAAAAAAATGAAGAAGGGCCCCAGAGAATCTGAACCTGAGGAAGCTGAGAAGAAAGATCCCAAAAGCCTAAGATGTTTTGAATGCTCAGGGTTTGGGTATATACGGGCTGACTGTGGGAACTTCAAGTAGGGAAAGAGGAAGGCATACAATGCGACTCTCAGTGATGAGTCTAAAGAAGAAGAAGCTCATGAGCAAGAGAAATTTCTAGCCTTTGTGGCTCTGTATGTAGAAGAGGAAGATGCTTACTATGCAGAGCACAATGATGAAGATGGAGAAGAACTCAGGGAGGCTTACAAAATCCTCTATGTAGAGTTCGAGAAACTGAGAGAGGCTCGCAAGCAGCACATTCACGACCAGAATAGCTTACAGACAGAGAAAAGCTCACTGCTACTCAAGATACAAGGGCCAGAGGAAAAGCTACAAGAGACACAGCTACAATTGGAGAGGGTCACCGATGAGAAGCTGACTCACATGCTATCAATTCAGAAGAGCCCAACAAACAAGACTAAACTTGGGTATGTAGCTCCTCCTTCTAATATTCCCTCTACTTCCAAGACTGTCTTTGTTAAGCCCACAATCCTTTAGTCTCCACCCACAGTCAAGGATAAAGGGAAGGACAAAATCAATAGAGATACTCTGGTTACTCAGAAGCTCCCTACAATTAGAAGATCTACCATATGCCATCACTGCGGATTAAGTGGGCATGTTCGACCCCAGTGCTCCCTTCTCAAAGCTCAAAAAGTAAACGTCAAGAAAGAAGTAACTAGACAAGCAAATTACGGCACAAGACCTCTGGCCCAGTATCAGACTCCATGGCATTAGGCACCTTATCAGGCTCCATGGGATTAAGCTCCAAGGCATCAGGCTCCTCAATATCAAGCCCCATGTGTTAGTATTTTGGCCTCATTCTGTGTTTGGACAAAATCACTTAAGTGTAAAGATGATGTAAACAGGGATTCCACTATTCAGAGTCTGCAAGTCAGAAGAAATTCAAGTTCCCTGTCAGCCGTCCAGACGATCAAGCCATCCCGTCTGGACGCCCATCTGTCCACTGTTCCATCCGTCAGGACGATGTGTCATCCCGTCCGGATGCTAGACAGACCAGCATCATCCGTCCGGACCCCATACTGTATTGAGAAGTTTCTGTGCCAGCTTGCATCCGTCTGGACGTTTCAGCAGCATGTCCGGACGCCTCCCAGTACTCGATCAGTTTCTGATTTCATTCCAAGTTCCAAGAAAGGGAAGATCAATCAACCGTTCGGACAATGTGGTATCCCGTCCGGACGCGCGTCTCCGAAAGGCAAGAATCGCAATTCAAATATGACCATCCAGACGTCTGACAGCTGTGGTCCGGACGCGCGTGTATCAAAGAAGGAAATTGCCGATTCAACTTCAACCGTCCAGATGACTGCCTATCATGGTCCGGAAGCCAGCATTACCGATTTGGAAATTGCGTGTTGAAGAATAGCCGTCCGGACGCCCATCCCCCATGGTCCAGATGCTCGAGAGCCTTATAAGGAAATTACTTGCAGCGCACGTGTGACCGTTTGGACGATGTGCCATCCCGTCCGGACGATGTCCTTAAACAGGAAAGATTTCTTTGCGAAAATTACCGAAAATCTGTTCGCACAGTTGTCCGGACGGTGCCTAGGTTTATTTTGCCTAACGCTCATTTGAGCCCCCAGCCTATAACTAGAGGCCCCTGGGCACTGTGAACTGGAAGAATTCGGTGTGAATTCCATTAGAGCTCAGAGAAGTTATCAATCCCTCTGAAGCCGTTTTACAAGTGTGTTGTGCTGTAAACCAAAGTCTATCTTAGAGGTCAGCTCTAAGATAAGGAGTTCCATTGAAGACTCCTTCAGGTAGGTGAACCTAGTTGAGAAGCGTTCGTGTTGAGTTACACGTCAGAGATCAAGGTACGACCACTACATCGGTACATGTGAGTGTTACTATCTTGTATCTAGCTATGTCTTCTGAATAGTGGAATTCCTGGGTTTGGCTGCCCCGGAGTGGTTTTTCTCTTAACTTAGTTTCCACTTCGTCAACAAAAATCTGTGTGTCATTTACTTTCCACTATGCTTTAATTTTTGTTGACACTTATGCACACATTTTGTTTTTAGAAGTCAATTCAATTTTTCAATTGGTATCAGAGCTTGGTACACTCTGAGAAGATTAAATTCTTGAGTGTTATTTATTTTGACTTCTACCATGTCTAAATTGAGTATGGACAATGTTGCTTCTATTTCTCATGATATGTATGTGCATAGAACCATGTTTACTAAGCCTGTCATATCTCATAATCATACTCATTCTGTCAGTAAGGATAAAGGGGCAAATCAATCTATACCTACGTGTCATCATTGTGGTATTAGTGGTCATATTCGCCCAAATTGTTTCCAAATTAGGTCTCAGCAACCTTGGAACAAAAGTCTTATCCCTAGAAAAGAAGAACCAGGTCTTGAAGAACAAGTCAGCATGTTAAGTGATCAGGTTAATCTCATTAGTGAGAAGTTAGCATACCTCACCCCTAATGAGCAAAAGTCTATCCTGGTTAGAAAACATAGGAAAACTTCCAAACAAGTCTGGGTAAAAAAGGAAGATAATCTGTGCTTAGTTTCTCATACTGCACTAAAAATTCTTGATACTTGTTTGTGGTATTTGGATAGTGGCTACTCTAAACACATGATAGGTGATAAGACTCTGCTCAAAGGAGTTCAGATGGGCAAAGGCGGGCGAATCACCTATGGAGATGGGAGCTAATCCAGAGTCATCGGTAAAGGGATCATCGACATCCCAGGCCTCAGAACATCTCAAGAAGCCTTGTATGTTGAAGGGCTCAAAGCAAATCTCCTCAGCATCAGCCAGTTTTGTGATAATGACTTGGTGGTGCGATTCTCCAAGAAGGAATGTAATATATTTGACAGCAGTGGCAGATGGCTCATGGGAGGAGAAAGAACTGCTGACAATTGCCACGGCCTTGCCTGTTTGATTGCAGACCCTCAGATCTTCTGCAACAAAGCAACCATAGATGATAGTGAGCTATGGCACCAGAGGTTATGGCATCTCAATTTCTCCGATATGTTGAAAATTGCAGGCAAAGATGTTAAAGGCTTGCCCAAAATGGAGAACACTGGAAAAGGAATCTGTGGTCCTTGTCAACTAGGGAAACAGACTCGAGCTGCCCATAAGAAGACCTCAGGTATTCAAACTTCCAAAAACTTGGAATTACTACACATGGATCTCATGGGTCCCACTAGAACTGCTAGTCTAAGTGGGAAAATATATATTCTGGTTATAGTTGATGACTTCTCTCGATATACATGGGCTATTCCTATTCGGGAAAAATCTGATGCTTTTGATACAGCTCAGCATTTGTTTAAGAAGATTCAGGTTGAGCAAAATTGCCAGATTGTGAGAATCCGCAGTGACCATGGAAGAGAGTTTGAAAATTCCAAGTTCGAAGAATTCTGCCACTCATATGGAATCAAGCAGGAATTTTCCTCTCCTATCACTCCTCAGCAGAATGGAATTGTTGAAAGGAAGAACAGGGTGATTCAGGAGATGTCTCGTGTGATGATCCACTCAAAGAATCTTGCTCAACACTTCTGGGGAGAAGCTGTAAACACTGCCTGTCATATCATCAACAGGGTCTAACTTAGGCCTGAAACAAACAAGACTCCCTATAAAATTTGGCGAGGTAAGAAACCCACAGTGAAGTATTTTAAAACTTTTGGTAGTAAATGTTATATACTTCGTGACAGGGAAAATCTAGGGAAATTTGATACCAAGAGTGATGAAGGAATCTTCTTGGGATATTCCACAAACAGTCGGGCTTACCGGGTCTTCAACAAAAGAACAGAGATTGTGATGGAATCAATAAATGTGATTGTTGATGATGAAGAAGTTCAGAGATCTATCAGCGGGGAATAAAAACAGATTGATTCAGTTGATTCTTCAGTAGCTCCAACTGATATTATAAAGCCCTCTTCAAAAGAATCTCGAGATGAATCTTCTCCTACCACTTCGGGTTCCACTCCCATTATTTCCGAAGATGAGGATATTCCATCTAATCCTCCTAGGCAATCACGAGTGAGGCACAATCCTCCTCCTCAACAGCTTCTTGGGAATTTAGATGAAGGGCGCAGATTGAGAAGCAGAGTCATTCAGCCTGCCAATGAAGTAGCTAATCAAATCTCCTACAACTGCTATCTTACTCAGACAGAACCCAAGAAAGTAGAGCCCTACAAGATGAAGGATGGGTATCTGCAATGCATGATGAGCTCCATCAGTTTACCAGAAATGATGTCTAGACCTTGGTTCACCGTCCTGCAGAACAGAATATCATAGGAACCAAGTGGATCTTCAAAAATAAAACTGATGAGCATGGTATTGTGGTTAGAAATAAGGCCCGTCTTGTTGCACAGGGATATACTCAGATAGAGGGAGTAGATTTTGATGAAACGTTTGCCCCAGTTGCCAGGTTAGAATCCATTCGAATTCTTCTTTCTGTTGCATGTCACCTTGATTTCAAGCTATACCAGATGGATGTAAGGAGTGCATTTATGAACGGTGTTCTTCAAGAAGAAGTCTATGTAGAACAGCCGAAGGGTTTTCAAGATCCTCATCATCCCCATCATGTGTACAAGCTGAAGAAGGCTCTCTATGGGCTTAAGCAGCCGCCTCGAGCATGGTATGAGCGTCTCACCACTTATCTCTTAAGCAAAGGTTTTGCAAGGGGGCAAGCTGATCGAACCTTGTTCATAAGAAATCAAGGTACTCATAAACTGATGACATCATTTTTGGAGCTACTTTAGACTCTCTTGTAATGAGCATGATTGGTGAGCTGAACTACTTTCTTGGCCTTCAAGTCAAGCAAACTGCTGATGGCATCTTCATCTCTCAATCTAAGTATGCCAAGGATCTGGTCAAACGGTTTGGATTGGATGGAAAGAGTCGTGCTCACACCCCCATGAGCACCAGTGTCAAGATTAGCAGTGATCTTGCAGGAAAATCAGTTGACCCATCTCTTTACAGGAGCATGATACGGAGCCTCTGTATCTTACAGCCAGCCGACCAGACATTGCCTTCAGTGTAGAAGTTTGTGCTCGCTTTCAAGCCAATCCTAAGGAATCTCACCTCACTGCAGTAAAGCGTATCATCAGGTATGTAAATGATACCATTTCTTATGGCATTTGGTATTCTAGAGAAACAAATCTTGTTGTTGCAGGATACTCTGATGCAGATTGGGCTGGAAATGCTGATGATCGAAAGAGCACCTCAGGAGGATGTTTCTATGTGGGGAACAATCTTGTAGCTTGGATGAGCAAGAAACAAGCCTCCATATCTCTCTCCACTGCTGAGGATGAGTATATTGCTACGGGTAGCTGCTGTACCCAATTACTGTGGATGAAGACATTGCTAGGGGACTACGGATTCTCTCAACATACTATGATTATCAACTGTGATAATACTAGTGCTATCAATATTTCCAAGAACCTCGTTCAGCATTCTCAAACCAAGCACATCGACATCAGGCATCACTTCTTACGTGATCTTGTGGAATCCGAGGTAGTTTCACTCTCATTCATCCCCACTGAAAATCAATTGGCTGACATTCTTACCAAACCTCTAGATGGTAGCAGGTTTGAGTCTCTTCGGAAAGCCATTGGTGTTTGTGCCATGTCCTAGACATGATGTTTCCATGCTAGGATGAACTCTTTGTCCTCTGATAGCAGGTTAAGTCTTTCACAAAGGTATGTCAGCTACTTCGTGTATTCTCTCTGTTTTACTAGTTTGTTGAGCATTGATATATTATGCTTACATGTGGGTGAAAACATTAGTCTGACATGTACAAAAGTTTTTCCTGCTTATTGTTCTGGTTAATAGTAGCTTGTCTCATGTGATGACCTCGTGCATTATCCTAGACTCCCCAGAGGTACGCATTTTTTTTCCTTCTCTAACTCTTTACTCCTAGAATTTTTGGATAAGAGAAGAGGTTTTTGCTTGGATGGCCAAATTGACCACAGGCTAGTTGAACCTAGCACCTATAAATTCTAGCACTCCCTACAGTTTGCAGTATCATAAGTTACAAGCAGTAATTCTTAAAACGTTTTGTGCTTTAAATTGTTTAATCACTGCGTATGTGCTTAAATTTACCTTGCCCTCTATGAGCAAGTAAAAATTAAAAATTAATGGTACAAGTAAAACAGAATATGTGCTGTATCTTAGGGGGAGTGTATCAAATGAGAGTGTCTAGGCCCTAGCAAGTTATAAGGTTTGACTTTTGGCTAATCAATCTCTGATTTTTTCTCTTGTCTAGAAAATCTGGTGGTTTCTTGTCATTTTTGTAAAATGCAAACCTTATGGATAAGAGTCTTCACACACACACGCTTTACATAAGTTGAGCAGGCTATCTTCATTATTTTGGCAGGGTAACTTTTGTCTGTGTTATACTTGTCTATGACCTCCATGCTCTCATAATACTGACTTGTTCTATGACTAGTTTTTCAGATAGAAATACTTGCGTGTGCTGCTTTCCATGTGAAGGCCCTAACTTTGCTGATTTCTCTCTCTTCAGAAGGTTTCGTCAGCATTTTTGCTCAGTCTTTGTTTTTGCTAAACTGTTGAACTTTTATTACTCTGTTTCCCGGGTTCTTCTGAGACCGTTAGGGGGAGTAATTTTTATTTCAGTTGGTTGTTTTATTACTCTGTTTACCCTTTGTCCCTTTGTGACAACAAGGGGGAGTAATTTTTATTTCAGTTGGTTGTTTTATTACTCTGTTTACCCTTTGTCCCTTTGTGACAACAAGGGGGAGTAATTTTTATTTTCGACCAGGAATGTATTTCCAAACCGGTCAAGTGATTTTTGTCCCAGAATGGCCAAAGGGGGAGTTTGTTACTATTTTGGCCTCATTCTGTGTTTGGACAAAATCACTTAAGTGTATAGATCTTGTAAAAAGGGATTCCACTATTAAGAGTCTGCAAGTCAGAAGAAATTCAAGTTCCCTGTCAGCCGTCCGGACGATCGAGCCATCCCGTCCGGACGTCCATCTGTCCACTGTTCCATCGGTCCGAACGATGTGTCATCCCATCCGAATGCTAGACAAACCAGCATCATCCGTCCGGTCGAAGTGTTCATTCCGTCCGGACCCCATATTGTATCGAGAAGTTTCTGTGCCAGCTTGCATCCGTCTAGACGTTTCAGCAGCATGTTCGGACGCCTCCAAGTACTCGATCAGTTTCTGATTTCTTTCCAAGTTCCAAGAAAGGTAAGATCAATCAACTGTCCGGACGATGTGGTATCCCGTCCGGACGCGCGTCTCCGAAAGGCAAGAATCGCAATTCAAATATGACCGTCCGGACGTCTGACAGCTGTGGTCCGGACGCGTGTGCATTAAAGAAGGAAATTGCCGATTCGACTTCAACCGTCCGGACGACTCTGCCTATCATGGTCCAGACGCGCGCATTACCGATTTGGAAATTGCGTGTTGAAGAATAGCGGTCCGGACGCCCATCCCCCATGGTCCGGACGCTCGAGAGCCTTATAAGGAAATTACTTGCAGCGGACGTGCGACCGTCCGGACGATGTGCCATCCCGTCCGGACGATGACCTTAAACAGGAAAGATTTCTTCGTGGAAATTACGGAAAATCTGTTCGCACAGTTGTCCGTCCAGACGGCCCATGTCCACCGTCCGGACAGTGCCTAGGTATATTTTGCCTGACGCTCATTTGAGCCCCCAGCCTATAAATAGAGGCCCCTAGGCACTGTGAACTGCAAGAATTCGGTGTGAATTCCATTAGAGCTCAGAGAAGTTATCAATCCCTCTGAAGCCGTTTTACAAGTGTGCTGTGCTGTAAACCGAAGTCTATCTTAGAGGTCGGCTCTAAGATAATGAGTTCCATTGAAGACCCCTTCAGGTAGGTGAACCTAGTTGGGAAGCGTTCGTGTTGGGTTACGCATCAGAGATCAAGGTACGACCACTGTATCGGTACATGTGAGTGTTACTGTCTTGTATCTAGCTATGTCTTCTGAATAGTGGAATTCCTGGGTTTGGCTGCCCCGGAGTGGTTTTTCTCTTAACTGAGTTTCCACTTCGTCAACAAAAATCTTTGTATCATTTACTTTCCGCTGTGCTTTAATTTTTGTTGACACTTATGCACACACTTTGTTTTTAGAAGTCAATTCAATTTTTCACCATGGCATCAAGACCCAAGGCAAACATGCCCCACGGCACCAGGCTCTTCAGCATCAGTGGCCTCAGCAAAGATTTGTTCCTGTCAAGCGAAATGGCAAATCAAGGACTAAGGAATGCAAGCACTTCAAAAAGCCGCAGAAAGTGGAGGATGATCAAAACTGTAAGGAGCTACCTATCTGGATGGATCATCAGATGAGATCCTGCCGACAACCACTAACAGGAAGGCAGACATGGATCAGGAAGAAGGAAGACATCCACCACTTGGAGGGGAATGGACTAGCCTAGTTGCTGAGAATTTTCATGCCTAGGATTTGGTTCCTAATCCTAAGGGATCAAGTTTGATAGCATTGTACGATTTTTACTTGTTATATCTTGTGTTTACTGTGCAATTTTGGAACCACTATTATTTGCCCCCTATTTCTCTTGAGAGAATCTTGCAGGTACTATTTGGGGAAGACAGAAAAAGCATGTCGGGCAACTGTTTTTCTGTATTGGCGATTTTGATCCTTCACAGATTTGATCTTGCCTTCCATGCTCATTCTATGATATTGTTTCCATATAGCATGTTGTTATTTTTTTTAAAAAAAAATAATAATAATTAGGGGAGGAAATGCAAGGAATTTTATTTTTTCTTTTCTAGGCATGTTAGATATTGCTTGTATTGTTGCTTGATATCTCAGTTCATTGTACATTAATTGACTTTGCTTAGATATGATTGAGAGTTTATGACTATATATCTGCCGAGTTTTTCCTGTGTATGTAAAAGCTGGATAGCTACTGAAAATTGAAATTGACTTCTAAATAAAAGACAAGTGTGTGCGCAAAGTGTCAACAAAAATAAACACAACAGAAAGTAAAAGACAGATTTTTGTTGACGAAGTGGAAACTCAATCAAGAGAAAAACCACTCCGGGGCAGCCAAACCCAGGAATTCCACTATTCGGAAGACAAAGCTAGATACAAGATAGTAACACTCACATATACCCGATGCAGTGGTCGTACCTTGCTCTCTGACGTGTAACCCAACACGAACGCTTCCCAACTAGGTCTTCTACCTGAAGGGGTCTTCAATGGAATCCTTTACCTTATGGCCAACTCCTAAAATAGACTTCTGATGTAGCACAACAACAACACACTTGAAATGGCTTCAGAGGAAAAATCATGTCTCTGAGCAGTTGTGGAATTCAATACCGAATTCTTGCAGTTCTCAATGCCCATGGGCCTCTATTTATAGGTTGGGGGCTCAAATAAGCGCCAGGAAAAATATAGCTGGGCGCCGTCCAGACAATGGACATGGGCCGTCCGGACGAACAACTGTGCGACAGGATTTTCCAAAAATTTTGCTAAGAAATCATTCCTGTTTAAGAGCTGCGTCCGGACGGGATAGCACATCGTCCGAACGGTCGCACGTCCGCTGCAAGTAATTTGCTTATAAGGCTTTGCGCGTCCGGACCATGGGGGATGAGCGTCCGGACGGCTGAACTTCAACATGCAATTTCCATATCTGCTATGCATGCGTCAGGGCCATGAAAGGCAGTCTTCTGGACGGTTGAAGTCGAATTGGCAATTTCCATATTAGTTGCACGCCCGTCCGGACCAAGGCAGACTGACGTCCGGATGGTGATATTTGAATTGTGATTCTTGCCTTAAAGAGACGCGCGTCCGGACGGGATACTACATCGTCCGGACGGTTGATCGATCTTTCATTTATCGAAACTTGGAAAGAATCTAAGACTGGTCGAGTATCGAGAGGCGTCCGGACGGGCTGCAGAGACGTCTGGACGGATGCAAGCTAGATAGAAACTTCTCGACACAGTGGAGGATCCAGACGGAAATGCACATCGTCCGGACAGATGATGCTTGGTCTGACTGGAGTCCAGACAGTATGGCACGTCGTCTAGACGGATGGAATAGTGGTTAGATGGGCGTCCAGACGGGATGGCTCGATCGTCCGGACGGCTGACAAGGAACCGAACTCTTCGCAGCTAAGTCTTCTAATAGTGCTCTGAAAGTGGAATCCCTGTTTACATCATCTTTACACATACAAGTATTTTGTCCAAACATAGAATGAGGGCAAAATACTAACAAACTCCCCATTTGGCCATTCTGGGACAAAAATCACTTGAACGGTTTGGAAATACATTCCCGGTCCAAACAAAAATTACTCCCCCTTTTTGTCACAAAGGGACAAAGGGTAAAACAGAGTAATAAAAACCAATTGTAATAAAAATTACTCCCCCTAACGGTCTCAGAAGGACCCGGGAAACAGAGTAATATAAGTCAAACTATTTAACATAAGTCAAAAGTTTTAAACAAAAAGACAACAAAACAAAACAAGAGGGAATCAAACATCCTCAGGCAGGGTATAGTCATGTCTGCATCATCCTCGTCATCACTGCTGCTAGGATGATGAAACTTCAGGCACTCCTGAAGGTCCAGCTGGTTTTACTCTACACGCAGGTTGATGGAGTGTATCTCCTGCTGCATGGAGGACATAGTCACTTGCATACTGCTCATCCCCCCTGAATGGCTGCAAGGGCATCCATGATCTGGGAATAGTTGACCTCCGGCTCAGAGGGCGGGACGGTCTGGGAGGATGAAGCCATCTTCGAAAATCCAACAGGCATGGCAGCAGCTACGGGGACCTCATCATCGGAGTCATCCCTCCGCAGCTGCGCATTGGACTTCATCAATGTCTGCTTGCTGATGGGCTGCTGGATCTTCATCTTCGATTCGCCAATGACATTGACTCCTGACTAAAGAATAATCTGAGTGAGCTGGCAGCCAAACGGGAGACCGGTATTTCCCTCATCATGGGCCTCCATCATAACACCCAGAATATGCTTGCACAGGCAGAAAGGCAAGCGAAGGTGAACTGCATAGACAAACTGGGCCCATTTCAGGATTAGATCACTGCGCCGAGCAACAGGCCAGATGTTCTGCTGAATGATCTTGGCCAGCATGCAGTGGGTGGGAGACAAGGAACCAATCCTGATGGAGGTAGAGCGCTCCTCGCCTTGGGGAATGGCATGGAAGAATTCCCTGAGATCATCCAGGGAAGGAGGAAGTACCACCTCATTGTATGGGCTGGCCGAAATCTCGAGCACTGGGACTCGGATGATGGGACTGATGACCTGAGGATCAACAGTGATGATATGGCCTGCAACGGTGGACTGAAGTACCAATCCACGATCATCGTTCTGCACCACTTCCAGGTTGGCATAGAAGAGCTTTACCAGTCTGGTGTACACCACACATGCATAACTATGGAGATATCCCCAATTGTACGTCTGGATAATGGCATGAATGTTGTCCAGCGGTGGCACCATGATATCAGGCCGAATGACGTTCCGCTCAGCAATGACTGTGCGGTCCATACTTTTGGCCTAGATTGCAGCCCTGTCTTCCACAGTCCTCTATCGGATCCTGCGCAATGGACTGCCTGCAGACATGATTCTGCATAAGAAACCAACAAGATTTGCAGCAAAAATCCAAAAATGATAGTCTTGTTAGGTCATGAAAAATATTTGGCAGAATAACAGCAGTAAAAAGGACTTGCAAAAATATAGGCAGAGTGTATCACAATTTTAGTCCTAAAAACATCATCACAAATAATCTCAATATAGTAGATATGCATCACATAAATTCAACCTCATTCCAAAATTAAATCTCTAACAGTTTAAAATAAATAAACTGAAAAAGAAAGAGACTAGAAAAATACCTGGAATGGGGTGAGAATGCACAAAAAGACAAGTAGAGATGAAATTACTCCAAAACACCAAAAAAAATCACTCACAAAATGCCAAAGAGGAGATTTAGTGGGGTATGGAGGAGAGAGAGGCGATTCTGGGGTATATATAGCCTCTGTGGGGTCCCCCGTCCGGACGGTGCATTAACGTCATCCGGACGCGCGCTGCATTGGTAACAAGCAGACAGGTTGCGCGCGTCCGGACAGTTTTACTAACCGTCCGCCCGGTGGTTGCCGCGCGCGTCCGGACGCAAGCAGGTCCCATCAGGACGATTGGGCTCCATTCCCATCCGGACTCCAAGAGAGTACCGTCCGAACCACTTATCCATCCGGACGCCAATAGAGACCGTCAGGATGCTCCACACTGAAACAACAGAAAACTGAGGAAAATTCACAGAAAATCAAAATTTTCCAAGTCAGTTTCGGAACACGCATGCATAAACCACTGATAACACAATCAAAGAGCATCTCAATACTAAACAGAGATATAAAAGAGAGTTGAGAAATCAATCAGCACAAATAAGTTCCTACACATCCATAATTCAACTAGCCAACTCAACTCATGCAATGCGTGTGTGTGTGAAGACAGAAACCATCAAGGTAAGACTTTCGATGACATGACAGAAAGCAACTAGATTTTCTAGACAAGAGAGAAAATAAATGGAAGATAAGCCAAAAGTCAAACCTTATAACTTACTAGGGCCTAGCCACCCTCATCTAATACACTCCCCCTGTGATGCAGCACCTAAATGATATACTTGTACCATGAAGGACAACGTAAATGTTTTACTTGCACGTAGAGGGTAAGGCATAAAGCAAATGTAGCACATAAGCAGTGAATATACACTTAAAAACACAGAAATCATATGATTAACTGCTTGTTTCTTACAATGCTGCAAACTAAAGGGAATGCCAGAGTTTATAGGTGCTAGGTTCAACTAGCATGTAGTCAATTTGGTCATCTTATCAAAAACTTCTTCTCTTATCCAGAATTTCTAGAAAAAAAAAAAGTCAGAGAAGGAAAGATGTACCTTATAGGGGAGCTGTGGATAGTGCACATTTTTCATCGCATGAGAAAAGAAGCTATCCAATTTTTGCATATACAGGAAAACACTTGGTAAATTATAGTCAGAAACTCTCAATTATATCTAAGCAAAGTAAATTAATACCCAAAGAATTGAGATATCAGGAGAAAATACATGTAATAATCTGATAAGCCAAGGGAAAAATTATCCTGTAAATTCTCCCCAAATTTTTTTTTTTTTATTATTATTAAAAAAATGCAATATGGAAAAACATCATATGCAAGGCAAGATTAAACTTGATGATGCCAGTACAGAAAAACAGTCGCTTAACCTGCTTTTTCTGTCTTCCCCAATAAACACCTGCAAAAGATCTCCAAACAAAATATAAGGGGCAAAAGCAAAGTACCACTGGTTCCTAGATTGCAAATATAACAACAAAATAAGCAATCAAACCTGATGCCATAGGATTAGGAACCAAATCCTAGGCATGAACACCCGAACCTGCTAGGTGCATCTATTCCCCCTCATGGGGTGACGATCCTTCTTGATCCAAGCCTGCCTTACTGTGGATGGTTGCTAGTATGACGTCATCATCCACTCCATCATATTCTGCATCCAGATAGGTGGCTCATTGTGGTGTTGATCTGTTTCCACCGTCTGTGGCCTTCTAAGGTGCTTGGCCGGTGCAAACAGTTGCTGAGGCCACTGATGCTGAGATGCCTGGACCCAAGGAGCATGAGACCAAGGTGCTTGATGAGTTTGATGCCTTGGTGCTTGTCTCCATGGTCCTTGATGCCATGGAGTCTGATGCTGGGCCACAGGTCTAGTGCCATAATGAGCTTGTCTGGGCACTTCTTTCTTGCCTTTGGCCTTTTGTGCTTTCAGGAGGGAGCACTGAGGATGAATATGCCCACTTAAACCAAAGTGGTGGCATATAGGAGTTCTTCTGATGGAATGAGGCTCCTGAGTGCCTGGAACATCATCGTTGACCATGTCCTTCCCTTTATCTTCAACAGTGGGAGGAGGCTCTGAGACTGTAGGCTTCACAAACACAGTCTTTGAGGAAGAAGGAGCATTAAAAGAGGAAGCTACAAACCCGAGACCAGTCTTGTCAGTTGGGCTCTTCTGGATAGACAACATACGAGTCAGCTTTTCATTCGTGACTCTCTCTAGTTGGAGCTGTGTCTCTAGTAGCTTTTCCTTGAGCTCTTGTACTCTAAGCAGCAATGAACTCTTTTCAGTTTGAAGGGTGTTCAGATCATAGAGGTACTACTTACGACCTTCCCTCAGCTTCTCATACTCTTAATAGAGTGTCTTGTAGGCTTCCTTGAGCTCTACCTCATTATCACTATGCTCCGAGTAATACGAGTCTTCTTCTTCATCATGTGGGGCTACAAAGGCCAGAAATTTTACAGACTCTGGAGCGTCTTCTTCTGACTCATCACTGAGAGTCACGTTGTATGCCTTCCCCTTGCCCTTCTTAAGATTCCCACAATCAGCCCAGATATGCCCAAAGCCTGAGCATTCAAAACATCGAGGTCCTCTGGGGTCTTTCTTCTCTTCTTCCTCATGTTCAGCTTTTCTGGGAGGTTTCTTTACTCTTTCAAAAAACTTCTTTTTGAACCGATCATCTTTCATTAGTCTTCTGAAATTCTTGGCTAACATAGCCACAGCTTTTTCTTCATCCTCAGAGTCTTCTTCAAATGAGGCTTCTACCTTCTTCTTGGAAGCCTTTAGGGCAATGGTCTTCAACTTCTTGACCGGGGGTAGAGACAGCTCATATGTTTGAAGAGATCCTACCAGCTCTTCAATCTTCATTTCCTCAAGATCCTTGCTTTCCTTAATGGTGGTCACCTTGATCCAGAAACGCTCAGGGAAATATCTTAGAATTTTTCGGATGAGTTTTACATCCGAGATAGGTTCCCCAAGATTCACCATGGAGTTCCTCAGGTCACTCATCTTGGAGTAAAACTCTCCAAAAGTCTCTTCTTCCAACATCTTAATTTCTTCAAATCTCGAAATCAACATTTGAAGTTTGGCAGATTTAACAAGTTTCGTGCCTTCATATGTTGTTTCCAAGATTTGCCATGCTTCTTTGGCCTATTCGCAGTTTGAAATCTTTGCGAATTCAGATGGTGAAAGTGCTTGACACAGAGCATGGAGGGCTTTATCATTAGAAAGGCGTGCGTTCTTTTGAGGGACTAGTTCAGGTGTTGCATCCTCTGGTTTTATCCAACCAGTTTCAACAATACCCCAACAGTCAATAGATTTCAAAAAGAAACGCATACGTGCCTTCCAATAGCCATAGTTCGTACCATCAAAGGCAGGAACAGAATTAAGAGTTTGAGACATAATATAGAAGTCAAAAAAAATAACACTTAAGAATTAAATCTACACAGAGTGTACCAAGCTCTGATACGAATTGAAAATTGAAATTGACTTCTAAATAAAAGACAAGTGTGTGTGCAAAGTGTCAACAAAAATAAACACAGCGGAAAGTAAAAGACACAGAGATTTTTGTTGATGAAGTGGAAACTCAATCAAGAGAAAAACCACTCCGGGGTAGCCAAACCCAGGAATTCCACTATTCAAAAGACAAAGCTAGATACAAGATAGTAACACTCACATATACCCAATGCAGTGGTCGTACCTTGCTCTCTGATGTGTAACCCAACACGAATGCTTCCCAACCAGGTCTCCTACCTGAAGGGGTATTCAATGGAATCCTTTACCTTAAGGCCAACCCCTAAGATAGACTTCTGATGTAGCACAGTAACAGCACACTTGAAATGGCTTCAGAGGAAAAATCACGTCTCTGAGCAGTTGTGGAATTCAATACCGAATTCTTGCAGTTCTCAATGCCCAGGGGCCTCTATTTATATGCTGGGGGCTCAAATGAGCGTCAGGCAAAATATAGTTGGGCGTCATCCGGACGATGGACATGGGCCGTCCGGACGGACAAATGTGCGACAGGATTTTCTGAAAATTTCGCCGAGAAATCTTTCTTGTTTAAGAGCAGCGTCCGGACGGGATGGCACATCGTCCAAGCGGTCGCACGTCCGCTGCAAGTAATTTCCTTATAAGGCTTCGCGCGTCCGGATCATGGGGGATGAGCGTCCAGACGGCTGAACTTCAACACGTAATTTTCATATCTGCTATGCGCGCGTCCAGACCATGAGAGCCAGTCGTCCGGACGGTTAAAGTCAAATTGGCAATTTCCATATTAGTTGTACGCGCGTCCGGACCAAGGCTGACTGACGTCCGAACGGTTGATCGATCTTTCCTTTATCAAAACTTGGAAAGAATCTGAGACTGGTCGAATACCGAGAGGCGTCTGGACAGGTTGCTGAGTCGTCCGGACAGAGGCAAGCTGGATAAAAACTTCTCGACACAGTGGAGGGTCCGGACGGAAATGCACATCGTCCGGAAGGATGATGCTTGGTCTGACTGGCATCCGAACGGTATGGCACGTCGTCCGAACGGATGGAACAATGGTCAGATGGACGTCCAGACGGGATGGCTCAATCGTCCGGACGGCTGACAGGGAACCGAACTCTTCGCAGCTAAGTCTTCTGATAGTGCTCTGAAAGTGAAATCCCTGTTTACAGCATCTTTACACATACAAGTGATTTTGTCCAAACACAGAATGAGGCCAAAATACTAACAGCTACTTTCCTTATGCGATGAAAATGTGCACTATCCAAGGTTCCCCCTGAGGTACTTCTTTTCCTCTCTGACTTCTGGCTTCTGGAAATTATAAATAAGAGAGATGTTTTTTATAAGATGGTCAAATTAACCAACATGCTAGTTGAACCTAGAGCCTAAAAATTCTAGCAATCTCTCTAGGTTGCAGCACCAACAAGAACCAAGCAGTTATTCCTTTAAATTCTGTGTTATTCACTGCTTCTGTGCTGAATTAGCTTCATATCTTATCCTTCATGGTGCAAGTAAAAAATTTACCTTGTCCTTCATGGTACAAGTAAAAACAATTAGGTGCTGCATCTTAGGGGGAGTGTATCAGATGAGGGTTGCTAGGCCCTAGTAAATAATAAGGTTTCACTTTTGACTGATCTTTCATAGATTTTTTCCCTTGTTTAGAAAATTCGGTTGCTTTTTGTCATATTAGTAAACTGCATACCTTATTGAGAAAGTCTTCACACACACACGCATTGCATGGGTTGAGTAATCTATTTAAAATTTCTGTTTACAGGAAATTTTTGTACTAATTGAACTCTAACACTCTCTTTTATATCTCTGCATATTTTTGAGATGCTATCTGACTGCCTTATCATTTGATTATACATGCGTGTTCTGAAGCTAACATTAGGAAAAATATTTTTGTTCTGCAAATTTTACTTCAGTTTCTATTTCTCAGTGTGAAGCATCCGGACGGTCTCTCCTTGCGTTCGGACGGATGCGACTCAGGTGTCCGGATAGTAAGGATACACATCCGGACGCACATGGCTTGTCACATGCTTATGTGGCAACGCGCGTCTGGACAGGTACCCCACAGGTTTTATTTCAATTCTCAAACCCTAGCCGCCGCATCCCATTTGCTTTCACTCGATTTGTTTATACTTTGTGTCTTCTAGTACATTTTTCTCTTGGGTTTTTGCATTATCTCGGCTTTTTTTGTCCTTTTGTGCATATTTCTCTCCATTCCAGGTACTTTTCAGTTCTCTTTATTCTTTTCAATGTGTTGTAAACTGTTAGAATATTGAATCTTTTGGGAATATGTGTTGAGATTATATGTTGCATATTTGTGATATTTGCTGTGTTGGGATCATATGTTTCGGTATTATTTTGGACTATATTGTGATATTCACTGGTTGTATTTTTTTTTTGGAAAAGTCCATTTTACTGCCGTTACAATGTCGGATTTTTTTTAAACTAACAAGAGTCCAAAATTTTGGAGAATATTTTTTTGTATACCTTGTTGGTTATTTTTGCAGAATCCTGTCTGCTGGCAGTCCTTCGCGAAGAGTCCGACAGAGGACAGAAGAAGATTTGGTAGCTCTCAGAGCCAAAATTATGGACAGACCCGTCATTGTCGAGCGGAATGTTGTTCGTATGGACATCATGGTAGTTCCTCTGGACAGTATCCACGAGATTATCCAAACCTACCACCGGGGATATCTTCACAACTTTGCCTGTGTTGTGCTCACTAGGCTAGTCAGACTATTTTATGCTAATCTCGAGGTTGTTCAAGATGATGACCGCGATATGGTTCTTCAGTCCTCTGTGGAAGGGCATGTTATCTTTGTTAATCCTCAGAGCATCAGTCAGTTCATTGGGGTGCTTGTGCTCCAGATTTCTGCCAGCCCAAACAATGAGGTAGTTTTTCCTCCTTCTCTGGATGAAATCAAAGAATTTTTCCATGCTATCCCTCAGGTTGAGGAGCGTGCCACTACCATGAGGATCGGTGCCTTGTCTGCCCCACATCGCGTGCTTGCCAAGATCATCTAGCATAATCTCTAGCCTGTTGCTTGGCGCAGTGACCTCATTCTGAAGAAGGCACAATTTGTCTATGCCATTTGCTTGCGCTTGGCCTTCTACTTATGCAAGCATATTTTGGGAGTGATGCTCGAGGCTTGTGATGAGAATAATACCGGTCTCCTCTTCGGCTGCTTACTTAATCAGATCATTTTGCAGTTAGGAATTAGTGTCGCTGGAGAGCCTAAGATGAAGGTCCAAAATCCCATCAGCAAGTAGACGCTGATGAAGTCTAATGCCCAGCTGAGGCAAGAAGATCAGAATGATGATCCACAGCCCCCTCCTATTCATGTAGTAGTACCTGATATGGCATCCTCCTCTCAGACTGCTCCGTTGCCTCCTCAGCAGGATACAGGATATGCTCAGATCCTAGAGGCCTTAGCTGCACTCCAGGGGGGCATGAGTTCCATGTAGGTAACGATTTCATCATTGTAGCAGGGGTTTACATCTATACAGTAGGAGGTTCACTCTATTAACCTCTGTGTGGAGCAGATTCAGTTAGACATTTAGGAGTGTCTTAAGCACCACCATCCGTCTAGCAGTGATGACGAGGATGATGCGCCTATGGCTGAGGCTGCTTGATTTTTGTGTGCTTGGTTTTTATTTATTTTGAGCCATTTTGTCGTTCTGTCTTTGGATAATTTGTTAAACATTTTAACTCTTGGATATTTATTACTCTATTTACCCTTATCCTGCTGAGACATTTAGGGGGAGTAATTTTTGTGTGGTTTTTCTTATTAATCTGCTTTACCCTTTGTCCTTTTGTGACAAAAATGGGGAGTAATTTTTGATTTGGACCGGCATTGTATTTTTAACCGTGTTATTATTTTATATTGGCAACATTCTGATTGACAAAAACATTATATTTAACGGTTGCTTTTTAACAGGATTATCGGTTCTATTATATAAAAATAATAACCTTTTGTTCTGATATAATAATTACATCCAAAATAATAACAATATGTGCTACATGCAGCACTTAATAAATACATAACTACTGTTTTCTCCAAATAATGATTATATGCTGAAAATCTCATCTTTAAGCTGCTTCCTTTATTCCTGCAAAAACTCGCATGTGATTGTGGTTAACACCACAATCTCATGCTGTGGTCGAGTGAGTCAACGGTCCTCAACCACAGTGATACACTGATTTATTTAACCATATACAATGCAATCAAATGATGACAGTTGTATCCACATACATTTAATCTCATTCATTTATCTACTTTAACTCTTTATTTACTTAAGTCATATACTTGCATTTATTCTTGCTAAAGCCTTGTGCTTAGCTAAGGGGTTCTCTATGAGCCTTGTGCTCCTTAAATTGTAAAGCTTATTGGTTCTTAAGGCCTTGTGCCTTGACTGTGAGCCTTGTGCTCACCAGTCTACTACGGGGCCTTGTACTCCCACTGTGGGCCTTGTGCCCGCCAGCTTATTATTATTATTCCTTCAACCTTTGGTTTATCCGTCGGTCTTATCAGTGTATTGATGCCTAGGTACCTAAACTTTCGGTTTACCCGTTGGTCCAGTCAATTGCTTGATGCCTTGGTACGTAAACTCAGTTCATCCGTTAGTCTCCTTAATTCACTGACGCCTTGGTACTTAAACCTCCAGTCTTTTTATTAACCCATTCATAACTCATAATATGATCATGCAAACAACATCATATACATAATTCCAACCAGAGCATGTTAAACATATCAAATGCTTTGCCATATGCATACAATTAAATAAAACAACAATCACTAGTCATTAAAGACTAAATCACACGTATCATCCTCAGTGAGTAAGAAATACTCACAGTAATTCTTCTGGCTTCAAGAAAGCGTTCACAGATATAATCGCTACAATATATACATATATAATACAAGCAAATAGTGAATTAGTATAATTCACTAAAAATACATTTTAATCCTATCTTCATTTCTAACTTTTAAACCTTAATATAATTTCCTAATTATCTACAATTTGTCCAATTACATTTTATTACTAATCTTTTATGCATAATTTATTACGGCATTTATTAAGGACATTATAACAGCATATAAAATTAATTAATTATATTGCTACATGTTTTATGCGGGCATTATAATATCATTTATATATATAATAGCCAAAATAACCCTTTTATTTAAAATGGCATTATAAAAGCTTTAACATTAAAAATCATATATATTTATTTTTATATCAAATAAACATAATAACTTACCAAATAAAAATAGTGAGCTTTATGTTTCAAAACAAATGAATAGAATAGTAACCTTATTTTATTCTTATAAAATCTGGGCAGAATACCAGCATTAGTATTAATAACACCTAAAATACTTTAAAAATATTTGGGCGGCGTAACGGTACTTTTGTAAAATAGTGACTTTTTACTCGGGCATTATAATGGCGTATTTTTATATTTCAATACTCCGCTTGAAATACCCTGTTTAAAACACATCTTAAAAACATTAGATACTTAAAATAATAAAAACTATAAAATCACCAAAATATTAAAATAACAGTTTATTTAAAACTAAATATCATTTTCCTTATATTTTCTTCTTTCTTCTTTTTCTTTTTCTTTTTATCTTCTCTTCTTTTTCTTATTCTTCTGCAAGTGAAACCGAAAGAGAGAAGAGAGAGGTAAAGAAAGAGAGGAAGAGAGCTTGAGAGAGATTACCCACAGGAAAGAGAGCTTCCTTGCTGCTTCTTCTGATCTTCTTCTACCTTTCTACTGCTGGATAGACCGAGAGAGAGATGATAGAATTGAGAGAGATTTGGGAGAGAATTTGAGAAGAAGGATGAGCGTGAAAGGTAAAAGGAGTGGGCTCTATTTATACTAAAATGGACGGCCAAGATTGCTCCAAAACAATCGCATCTAACGGTTGGCGAAAAGATTTGGTATTAAAAATCGAATCCTAGATGATTCGGTGCATGAATCTGTATTCTGCAGAAAGTCAATCGATCGACTTTTTTGGTGGATCGATCGACATGCTGTTCACCCTTTATTTAGTGTCGATCGATCGACATGAATAGTAAGTGGATTGATCGACAGTTTTGGTGGATCGATCGACATACTGTTCATCCGAATTTTCTTTTATTTAAATCTCTTTAATAAATTAGACCCATTATTATATTTATAGTAAATATTTAATCTTATAAACATTTATACTTCAAATTTATGAATAAAAAGATTGATGAATATTTATCTAACAAATATTCATATTTATTCTATTTATATTATTAGATCTTAAATCTTTATTTTAAGATATTTTATTTAATATCTTAAAATACAGGGTATTACACTTCTTAAGTTCTCTGAAGCTTCGAACTTTTCCAAGTTGCATCCGTCTGGACATCTCAGCAGCAGGTCCGGACACCTTTCAGTGTTCGATCAGCTATGGGATTTCTTTCAAAAAACACAGATATAAGAAGACAGCTACAACCGTCCGGACGATGTGTATTCCCATCCGGACACGCTCATTCATAAGGCAAGTCGTACATTCAAAGTTCAACCATCTGGACAACAGTCTTCATGGTTTGGACGCTCAAGCTTCATATATGGAAATTGCGTGCATCAGATCAACCGTCCAGACGACAGCTATTATGGTCTAGACGGGCCAAGCCTTGATATGAAAATTGCGTGCAGCTAAAGTACAACCGTCCGAACACTAGGGCAACATTGTCTGAACGTGGCTCAATTCAAAAAAAGAATTTCAGCGAATTTGGAAAGCCGATCACACAGTTGTCCGTCCGGACGCCATATGTCTATCGTTCGAACAGCACCTAGGAAAGCTTAATCAGACGCAATTTAGTTCTTTTGTAGCCTATAAATAGACGCCCCTAGGTATGTTGATTGTAAGAATTCAGTAGTGAATTCCGTAGAAGCTTAGAGAGTTTATTGTAAGGGTTATTGTGCTGAATCGTCCTCTCTAAAGCCGTTGCCAAGTGTTGTTGCTGTGCTGAATTGAAGTCTATCTTAGGGGTTGGCCCTAAGGTAAAGGATTCTATTGAAGTCCCCTTCAAGTAAGTGACTTGGTTGGGAAGCATTCGTGTTGATTTACAATAAGTGTTGAATGTTACACATTCAAGCCCCTTAATGTACATATGCTAAGCTCTTAGTTTTGTTATAGTTTGACGTTTTGTGTTATTTTTGTGTTTTCTTGTATTTTACAGGTTTTGGAAGAAAATCCATCAAATTCCAAGATTATAACGAAGTCAACAAACTCACTTTTGGAAAGATTCAACTCCAAATTAATTTTGAATTTAAGGAAAGAGAAGTTGGCAAAAATTTGTTATTTTTGAAAAAAATCCAGAATGAGCATGTCTCAATAATTCAATAATAACTTTCGATTCAAGTATTGGATTGCAAAGAAATTGGTGGCATTGGAAATTTAATGAAAAATAAAACAAATATTTCTGAAATAGGTTTTTCCTAATTCGGATATTTACTATGCCAAAATCGCTCCGCAATAAAGGACCACAAATCTATACGAATTTTGGAATCCTTTTCCTACTTGGATGGAAATTTTGGAAAAGGAAAAGACTTGTACTTATCCTATTTTAACTAGAAGACCTATTTATAATTGTTCTAGGATTTTTAGAGCTTCTAGAGCTTCTCTAATCCCTATAAATAGGCCTCTAACCTTTGAAGAAAAAGACACACAAGCTTTGAGGAAGAATCAAAGGCTACATCAAGAAGGAGTTTCTTTCTAGTTATTATTTTCTTTTTTCCTTTATTTATTTTCTGTATGTATATAATTTTAGTTTATATTAGTTGTAACTATTACTTTAGTTAGGGCTCAATTGAAGCCCTAATTATGTCTCGTTAAGGTTTTCAATTGGCGCCTTTGCTACAATTCATTATTGATGCTTAACTTGATTATTTCCTATTTTCTTGAATTCCTCTCATGTTTATGGTTGATCATCATATGCATGTGATATGGATTTGTTATTTATGTCAATTTGGATGGCAGAGTCCTGGGCATAATAAAGTAACAAAAGAACCCCATCACAGGTCCTTGGATTAATCAACATAAAGACAACTGGAATAGATACCATGTTCCAATCTGAATGTGTTTGCCAGTTTCCATAGATTGATGCTTTCTTGAAGAACAACTTAGTAGATACCTTGCTAAATCCTTCAAGGAAGAAAAGAGTTAGGGTAGATACCATGCCTAACTCGTTGCTCAGGAAAATCAATAGCTTTAGGAGAAGAGACCATTCCCTTGTGGCTGGTAAGCATTAAGTATCAAGTTATGATGGTAAGTTATGATGGTAGCATTGGCATTGTGTATCTTAATTGAGTATGCTTAGCGGTGGATATTGAAGCTCTGCATTGGCACTTGCGAGTAAAACGTACAAATATTTATCTATTTACAGATTGCTCAAGTTGAGGTATGTGCCATATGTTCTCATTCTTACCACACCACTGAGACTTGTCCCATGTCTTCATTTACAGATCAGGAGCAACTAAACTATGTGGGCCATAATAATTACCCTCCAAAGAACAATCCATACTCCAACACTTACAATACAGGGTGGCAAAACTTCCCCAATTTTTCATGGAGTAACAATCAGAATGTGCAAAATCCACAAGGGCAGCAAAGAAATTTCCAACAACGAAATAGCTATCAAGCTCCACCATATGCGGTCCAATCGAACCCAGACCCAAAGAAGAATGACCTCAAAAGTGCTCTACTCCAATTTATGACTGCACAACAATAGAGTAATACTCAGACTAGTCAAGCTATTCAAAAATTGGAGGCCACTACAAGTCAAGCTATCCAAAGATTGGAAACACAAGTGGGGCAGTTGGCCAAAGAGTTAAGTGAGAGAAAAAGGAGCGAATTCCCAATGGAAGCTGACTGTGAACAAATCATCAACCACCTCAAAAAGGAAAGAGAAGAAGAGCTTCAAAGTCAATTGGTGGCTGATCCTAATGGATATTACGTGGAGTATGGGAGTTCTTCCTATCATGAGCAAGCTATCACAACATTGAGGAGTGAAGAAATGGTCAAAAATCATGAGGAAGAGGGGAATGAGGAGCAAATTGAGGTCACACATGATCTTCATATGGAAAAAGGCAAGAATGTGAGCACTGAGGCTTCTTTAGCATCAATTCCTATTCCCGAATTACCAAGAGGCCATGAAAGTAGTGTGTTAGGGCAATTAGACAAGCAAACTGAGGTCATCAAAGTAGAAAAACTCTCTAAGTATTCTCCTTATAGTATTCTAGTTCATGATTCCCTTCCAGATGAGAAGCTGTTTGAGAATTCTCAGAGTAATTTACCCCAATATGTGAACATTAGCAACTACCTTTCTGTAGGTAGAATTCACTCTCTATGGTCCAAGAAGAAGAAAAGATTGGTGCTTCAAATTTAAACTCAAAAGCTACTACTAACAGCGCTCGAGCAGTCCAGGAGCTCAAGCACATCTGCCTAGATTAGTGGTACTGAGGCCACTGCATGCATTAAAAATCCATATCCTTTAAAGAATTCTGGTTTTGTTTTTAATTTTAGTTCATCTAATTTTGGTTAATATTAGTTTTATTGTGGTTAATTTTAGTTTCTATTCTTTTTTATTTTTTGGTTTTTCCTTTCCTTGGTTTTGTTTTTCTAGTTTTGTTTTTTAAGGACAAGTGTTTTTGCATTCAAGTTTGGGGGTATGCTACGAGCCATACCTAGTCCACCCAGTTTTCTCATCTCCCAGGTATGATCTTTCCATTCTATCTACACATTGAAGACAATGTATAATTTAAGTTTGGGGGTATGGGACACACACAATTTTTGTTTTTTTTTTTAAAAAAAAAAAAAATTGAAATTGCAAGTTCATGTTATTTTTAAGACTTTGGTTGATCTGAAAATTGTGATTTTATCATTGGTAAGCTTAGAATGTTGAACACATGATCATTTGAAATTGATGCTAAAATCCTACTACTTACTTTTGGCATATAAGGATTCATTTGTTTCAATCTAAATTATCACAAGCACATTAACATATAATTTGTGAGGTATGATAAATGAACCTGATTGTGTATTTTTCAATGTCTTGGGTGAAGTTGGGTGACTTGTTGGATGGATAGCTTGGCATATATATAATAAAAAATAAAGAAAAAAAAAAAAAACCATTTTTGAAGCTTTCACTAAGTAACTGGACTTCTTGCCTCATTAAGCATTGAATGTTCATGTCAAAAATTCGGATTGGTTAAAGTCATGACTAGTTTAGGTTTGTAGCCTTTTTGACTCGAGTTAGTAAGCTCTTAGGGGTGTTTCCACACCCAGTGCCTTAAAGCCATTTGGTTTGGGAGCATTAGCCTAACACTCGTTACATGGGTCAATTAGAAAGCTTAAGAGAACTAAGCATTGCACAGTTTGACCAAAAAAAAATAAAAAATAAAAGAAAAGAAAAAATAAATAAATAAGAGAATAAAGCTCTTGCTATTATGCCTTGATTATTCAATTTGATGGGGATCCCAATGAATTTTGAGATATTGAGCCATTGCACATTGGAAATAATTTGAAGCCTCATGATTATGTGTTAGTTCACCTTACACTGAATTGAACTTGTGATGCCTCAGCTTGTCGTTTGTAAGTGGTTAGACTTTGGAATTCTATTTTATATTGAAGATGGAGTTTATCTTTCTAAGCTTGCTAATGAATGAGAATCATAATTTTGGTGACACTTAACTCTTTGGAATAAACATGAATTTTTGCATAATCTTTGTGGGTATTATTCCTAGCAAACCCTCACGAGACTTCACTCGTTCACTAAGGAGTCCTAAGGGTTTAAAAGGCTTATTGCATACGCTAAATGCAATCGTGTTTCCAGCGACAGAGGAGGTAGAGTAGTTATTGTTTTAGTTTTCCTTTTATTTTCAGTTTTGCATTGCTAAGGAAGTAGGAATATGTAAGTTTGGGGGTGTGATAAGTGATGAATGTTACATATTCAAGCCGCTTAATGTATATATGTTAAACTCTTAATTTTGTTATAGTTTGATGTTTTGTGTTGTTTTTGAAGAAAATCAATCAAATTCCAAGATTATAACGAAGTCAGCAAACTCATTTTTGGAAAGGTTCAACTCCAAAACAATTTTGAATTTAAGGAAAGAGACGTTGGCAAAAATTCGTTATTTTTGGAAAGAATCCAAAATGAGCATGTCTCAGTAACTTAATCATAACTTTCGGCTCAAGTATTATATTGCAACAAAATTGGTAGCATTAGAAAGATAATGAAAAATTAAATAAATATGTCTGAAATAGGTTTTTCTTAATTCGGAATTTTACTATGCCAAAATCACCCTGTAATAAAGGACCGCAAATCTGTACGAATTTTGGAATCATTTTCTTACTTAGATGGAAATTTCAGAAAAAGAAAAGACTTGTACTTATTCTATTTTGAGTAGAAGACCTATTTATAATTGTTCTAGGATTTTTAGAGCTTCTAGAGCTTCTCTAATCCCTATAAATAGGCCTCTAACCTTTGAAGAAAAAGACTCAAGCTTTGAGGAAAAATCAAAGGCTACATCAAGAAGAAGGTTCTTTCTAGTTTTTATTTTCTTTCTTCCTTTCTTTATTTTTTGTATGTATATAATTTTAGTTTATATTAGTTGTAACTAATACTTTAGTTAGGACTCGATTAAAGCCCTAATTATGTCTCGTTAAGGTTTCCAATTAGCGCCTTTGCTACAATTCATATATTGATGCTTAACTTGATTATTTCCTATTTTCTTGAATTCCTCTCATGTTTATGCTTGATCATCATATGCATGTGGTATGGATTTGTTATTTATATAAATTTGGATGACCAAGTCCTGGGCATAATAAAGTAACAAAAGAACCTCATCACAGGTCCTTGGATTAATCAACATAAAGACAATTGGAATAGATACCATGTTCCAATCTGAATGTGTTTGCCGGTTTCCACAGATTGATGCTTTCTTGAAGAACAACTTAGTAGATACCATGCTAAATCCTTCAAGGAAGAAAAGAGTTAGAGTAGATACCATGCCTAACTCGTTGCTTAGGAAAATCAATAGCTTTAGGAGAAGATATCATTCCCTTGTTGCTGGTAAACATTAAGTATCAAGTTCTGATGGTAGCATTGGCATTGTGAATCTTAATTGAGTATGCTTAACGGTGGATATCGAAGCCCTATATTATCTCCTATTATATTTCCACAATATTTTTGTCTCTTTTCTTTTATTAGATCTTATTAATATTTTTATTTATTTTCACTCATCATAATTATTTAGGAACTCTTTTTAATCATAATTTACCAATCCTCGTGGAAATGATCTCGAATTTGCCTACTTTTCTATCGTTTTGATCTTGTGCACTTACGAGTAAAACGTACAAATATTTATCTATTTATTTAGGTAGATATTTGCACAGCAGGTTACATGTCAAAGTGCTAGATATGATCGCTATATCAGGTATGTGAGTGTTACTGTCAATGTTCTAGCTTTGTCTTCTGAATAGTGGATATCTTGGGTTTAGCTGCCTAGGAGTGATTTTTCTCTTAACTAAGTTTCCACTTTGTCAACAAAATGTCTGTCTCTTAATTTTCTGCATTGTGATATTTTGTTGCACATTATTGCACACACTTATTAAAATTAGAAGTTCTTTAATTTTCATTGATATTTTGGTGGTTGTTAAATCCATATAGTCTAAACTTTATTATCTCCCTAATTTTAGTTGCTGCCATGAGATTATGTTTAGGGTTCTTTTATCGGTTGTGTGACATTTTAGACAATGTCTTGACCCCTACTTTGGCTGAGTGTATGCGGTTTACTCAATGATTGGTATGTTTCTTTGTATATTTTGGAATCGGAAGTTATTACCCAATTTTGGTTGTTGATAATTAATATATAATGTTTCACCCAATTGCTTGTAATGTTCTAGAACTGGATATTATTCTAGGATATTGAGATGCTGATTTATGGGAAAATATATATATATGGATATTGTTGGTGAATAACTGTATAGTGAAATATGAAATTGTTGTAAGTAATTGAGATTTTGGCTTCAAAGGTAATAAACATGATTTTCATGGTTTGATTAATTAGGTATATTTTGTTGAATTCAATTACTGATTTATAGTTGATTGTTGTCTTTAGAATTATTAAGTTAACTGAATTATAGTAATAATGTTGTGTGATTAAGGTTTATGTTTAGTCATAAGTTTCTAAGTAATGACATTGACCTTCTATGCACATATATATGTATTGTTGCAGATGATGAACTGAGAACGGTACAAAAAGGGTTCTAAGTATAAAATACTTACGAGGGTAGTACTGATTTCAATAGTGTTATGTTTATGTTTTATTTTAATTGGATGCGTGTGAATGATTATTGCATACTGTGAATAATAAATCTATTAATATTGGGAGTAGTGTCTCCTAAAGGTTTAGGATGGGAATGTTGCCTAAACCAAAACAATAATAATTAATATTGGGAGGAACGTCTCTCAAAGTGCTAGGAGAGTGATGTGGAATATACTCTGCTAGTGCGGAAATATGCTAATAAAAAGTAAAGTAGGAGGAAAGTCTCCGAGATAGTCGCTAATCGAGTAACGGCTTAGAATGAGTGGAGTGAAATGACTATATTGAACTATTTAACACTTTGCATACAAAATTGTCATCCCATCATTATGTTATCTCTCTCCTTAAATAAAGCATAATACACTATATTGTTGAATGACAGTTAGCTCACTTATGTAAATATGGGATTGTGGTAATAGGATTATCAGGATCCTTGTGATGATCCTGATTACATAGATGAGGCCATCTAGTGTCTCCCATTTTGTGATTGACTTACTGAATAGTCTATCCTTTATGATAATGTTAGGACTTATTTTATGCATTCCTTAAATGACTTGTGTTTTATTTTATGGTTTGTAATATGACAATAATTATGTAGGATTCGTGCCCTATGTGGCACTTATGTTATCGCTTTTGTGTGTATTTATCTGTAAGACACTTTAATTATCTTGAGGTATTTCAGTCATGAAAATTGAAATTGACTTCTAAAATAAATAGCAAGTGTGTGCACAAAGTGTCAACATAAGTAATAATGCGGAAATTAAATGACACAGAGATTTTTGTTGACAAAGTGGAAACTCAATTAAGAGAAAAACTACTCCGGGGCAGCCAAACCCAGCATATCTACTATTCAGAAGACAAAGCTAGATACAAGATAGTAACACTCACATATACCCGATGCAGTGGTCGTACCTTGCCCTCTAACGTGTAACCCAACACGAACGCTTCCCAACCAGGTCTCCTACCTTAAGGGGTCTTCAATGGAATCCTTTACCTTATGGCCGACCCCTAAGATAGACTTCAGATGTAGCGCAGCAATAACACACTTGCAATGGCTTCAGAGGAAAAATAACGTCTCTGAGCACTTGTGGAATTCAATATCGAATTCTTGCAGTTCTCAATGCCCAGGGGCCTCTATTTATAGGCTGAGGTGCAGAATGGGCAATTGCTGTAATATGTATGGACGCCGTCCAAACGGTGGACCTGGGCCGTCCGGACGGACAATAGTGCGACAGGATTTTCTGAGAATTTCATTGAAATCTTTCCTATTTAAAAGCCGCGTCCGGACGGTAAGACATAGTCGTCCGGACGGTCGCACGTCCGCTGCAATTAATTTCCATATAAGGCTTCGCGTGTCAGGACCATGGGGGATGAGCGTCTGGACGGCTAAACTTCAACACACAATTTCCATATTTGCTATGCGCTCGTCCGGAAAATTGAAGTCGAATCGGCAATTTCCTTAACTGATGAACGTGCGTCCGGACCAAGGCTGACTGTAGTCCGGACGGTGATATTTGAATTGCGATTCTTGCCTTATGTATGAGTGCGTTCGGACGGGAATCCACGTCGTTCGGACGGGTATATCAATCTTCCCTTATTCTGAACTTGGAAAGAATCTGAAGCTGATTGATCACTAAGAGGCGTCCGGACGGGCTGCTGAGACGTCCGGACGGATATAGGCTGGAACAATAGCTTCTCGATATAGTAGAGGTCCGGACGGAAAATGCATGTCGTCCGGACGGATGATGCTTGGTCTGACTGGCGTCTGAACGGTAAGGCACGTCGTCGGACAGATGGAACAGTAGACAGATGGGCGTTCGGACGGGATGGCATGATCGTCCTGACGGCTGACAGGGAACCAGAGATTTTCTGACTTTGCAGGCAGAATCTCCTGACGTCACTCTGAATAGTGGAATATCCCTTGTAAAACAGCATCTTTACAAACAAGTGATTTTGTCCAAACACAGAATGAGGCCAATAATACTAACAAACTTTCCCTTTGGCCATTCTGGGACAAAAATCACTTGACCGGTTTGGAAATACATTCCCGGTCCAAATAAAAATTACACCCCTTTTTTGTCACAAAGGGACAAAGGGTAAAACAGAGTAAATAAAAATACACAACTGTAATAAAAATTACTCCCCCTAACTGTCTCAGAAGGACCCGGGAAACAGAGTAATATTATTCCAATAGTTTTACAGACAAAAGGAAATAGCAAAAACTAAAGAAAAATGTCTCAAACAGTACAAAACAAAAAGAAACTCAGTCATCCTCTGCCATAGGTGCAGTCCTAGGTGCAACCTCCTCATCATCACTACTATCAGGGTGATGATACTTGAGGCACTCCCTGAGATCCAACTGGGTGTGCTCAGTCCGCTTGTTGATGGAGCGCACTTCTTGCTGCATAGAGGTGATGGATTGCTGCATGGTGCTCATGGCTCCCTGAATAGTAGCTAAGGCCTCCATGATCTGTGAAAAATTGATCTCTGGCTCCGAAGGTAGGACTGTCTGAGAGGATGAGGCCATGTCTGGAAAGCCGACTGGCATAGCAGCAGGAATGGGCATCTCATCATCGGAGTCATCTCTCCGCAGCTGTGCATTAGAATTCATCAAAGTCTGTTTGCTGATGGGCTGCTGAATCTTCATCTTCGGTTCTCCAGTAATGATGATGTCGGACTGAAGAATGATCTAAGTGAGCAGGCATCCAAAAGAGAGACCGGTATTACCCTCATCACAGGCCTTCAGCATGACACTCATAATTTTCTTGCACAGGCAGAAAGGCAAGCGGAGGTGGATGGCATACACGAACTGGGCCTTCTTCAAAGTCAATTCACTGCACCTGACAACTGGCCATAGGTTGTGTTGCACGATCTTGGCCAACAAGTGATGAGCTGGAGACAATGCGCCGATCCGGATGGTGGTAGCACGCTCTTCTCCATGTGGAATGGCATGGAATAACTCTTGAAGATCATCCAAGGAGGGAGGAAACACCACCTCATTATATGGACTGTCAGGCAAATCGAGGACTGGTACCCCAATGAAGTGGCTGATGATCTGAGGATCAACAGTGATAATATGCCCGTCAACAGTGGACTGCAGTACCAACCCGCGCTCATCATCCTGTGCCACCTCTAAGTTGGCATAGAAGAGTCTCACCAACCTGGTGAGAACGATACAGGCACAGGTGTAGAGGTATCCTTAGTGGTAAGTCTGGATAGTCTCATAAATACTATCCAGCGGAGGTACCATGATTCTGCACAAGGAAACTGAAAAATTGAAATGACTTCTAAAAGTAAAGTGTGTGCATAAGTGTCAACAAAAATTAAAGCATAGCAAAAAGTAAATGACACAAATATTTTTGTTGACGAAGTGGAAACTCAGTTAAGAGAAAAACCACTCCGGGGCAGCCAAACCCAGGAATTCAACTATTCAGAAGACGAAGCTAGATACAAGACAGTAACACTCACATGTACCGATGCAGTGGTCGTACCTTGATCTCTGACGTGTAACCCAACACGAACGCTTCCCAACCAGGTTCATCTACCTGAAGGGGTCTTCAATGGAACTCCTTACCTTAGAGCCGACCTCTAAGATAGACTTCGGTTTGCAGCACAGCACACTTGAAAAATGCCTTCAGAGGAGATATCACGTCTCTGAGCTCTAATGGAATTCACACTGAATTCTTGCAGCTCTAAGTGCCCAAGGACCCCTATTTATAGTCTGGGGGTCAGAATGAGCGTCAGGCAAATTTTACCTGGGAGCCGTCCGGACGGTGGACCATGGCCGTCCGAACGGACAACTGTGCGACAGGATTTTTCGAGATTTTGCGGAGAAATCTTTCCTATATAAGAACATCGTCTGGAGGGGATGGCTCGATCGTCCGGACGCACGCACGTCCGCTGCAAGTAATTTCCATAACAGGCTTCGCGCGTTCGGACAATGAGGCAGCAGTGTCCGAACAGCTAAACTTCAACACGCAATTTCCATATCTGATGCGCGGGCGTCCGGACCATGAGAGGGAGACGTCCAGACGGTTGAAGTCGAATCGGCAGTTACCATATACGATGCACCAGCATCCGGACCACAGCTATTAGATGTCTAGACGGTTCATTTTGAACTGCGATTCTTGCCTTACGGAGATACGCGTCCGGACGGGATACCACATCGTCCGAACGGTTGATTGATCTTCCCTTTCTTGAAACTTGGAAAGAATCAGTGAACCGTTCGAGAACTGATAGACGTCCGGACGTGCTGCCGAAACGTCCGAACAGAGCAAGTTTGCACAAAAGCTTATCGATACGAAGTAGGTGTTCGGACGGAAGAAGCACGTCGTCTGGACAGGTGATGCTTGTCTGTCTGATGTCCGGACGGAGTGACACGTCGTCTGGACGGATTGAACAGTAGACAGATGGGCGTCCGGACGGCTGACAGGGAAATTTGTAATTCTTCTTACTTCACTCTGAAAAGTGGAATCCCTGTTTGCCGCATCATTTTCACATAAGTGATTTTGTCCAAACACAGAATAAGGTCAAAATATTAATAGAAACCAACAAGATTTTGCCGAGTATAGGCCAAAAAAAATATCCTTGTTAGGCCATAAAAATTGTGCAGAATAACGACAGTAAAATGGACTTTTTGTAAAAATAAAGACAGAGAATATCACAATTAAGTCCAAATAATCTCAACATGGTAGACATATGCATCTCAAAAACATTCCATGAAGGACAATGTAAATGTTTTACTTACACGTAGAGGGCAAGGTATAAAGCAAATTTAGCACATAAGCAGTGAATATACAATTTAAAGCACATAATTCATATTGTTAGTATTTTGGCCTCATTCTGTGTTTTGGACAAAATCACTTGAGTGTAAAGATGCTTCACAGGGATTCTACTATTCAGAAGTGCTTCAGAGTCAGAAGATTTTCAGTTCCCTATCAACCGTCCGGACGATCGAGCCATCCCGTCCGGACTCCCATCTGTCACTTTTCCATCCGTCCGAACGACGTGCCATACCGTCCGGACTCCAGACAGACCAAGCATCATCCGTCCGGACGACGTATCTCTCCGTCCGAACCCTCCACTGTGTCGAGAAGGTTCTATCCAGCTTGCATCCGTCCAGACATTTCAGCAGCACGTCCGGACACCTCTCAGTACTCGAACAATCTCAGATTCTTTCCAAGTTCCAATAAAGGGAAGATCGATCAACCGTTCGAACGATGTGGTATCCCATCCGGACGTCTGACAGCTGTGGTCCGGACGCGCGTTCATCAAAGAAGGAAATTGCCGATTCAACTTCAACCGTCCGGACGACTGCCTATCATGGTCCGGACACGCGCACATCAGATATGGAAATTGCGTGTTGAAGTTCAATCGTCCAGACGCTCATCCCCCATGGTCCGTACGCACAAAGCCTTATAAGGAAATTACTTGCAGCGAACGTGCGACCGTCCGAACGATGTGCCATCCCGTCCGGACGATGCTCTTAAACAGGAAAGATTTTCCAGCGAAATTTTTGGAAAAATCTTGTCGTACAGTTGTCCGTCCGAACGGCCCATGTCCACCGTCCAGACGGCGCCCAGGTATACTTTTGCCTGATGCTTATTTGAGCCCCTAGCCTATAAGTAGAGGCCCCTGGGCATTGAGAGGTCGGCTCTAAGGTAAGGATTCCATTGAAGACCCTTTCAGGTAGGAGACCTGGTTGGGAAGCATTCGTGTTGGGTTACACGTCAGAGAGCAAACTTGTTAAATTTGCCAGACTTCAAATGTTGATTTCAAGATTTGAAGAAATTAAGATGTTGGAAGAAGAGACCTTTGGAGAGTTTTACTCCAAGATGAGTGACCTGAGGAACTCCATGGTTAGTCTTGGGAAACCTATCTCGGATGTAAAACTCATCCGAAAGATTCTAAGATCTTTGCCTGAGCGTTTCAGAATCAAGGTGACCACCATTGAAGAAAGCAAGGATCTTGAGGAGATGAAGATTGAAGAGCTGGTGGGATCTCTTCAAACATATGAGCTGTCTCTGCCCCCGGTCAAGAAGTTGAAGACTATTGCTCTAAAGGCTTCCAAGAAAAAGGTAGAAGCATCATCTGAAGATGACTCTGAGGATGAAGAAAAAGCTATGGCTATGTTAGCCAAAAATTTCAGAAGACTGATGAAAGATGATCGGTTCAAGAAGAAGTTTTCTAAAAGAGTAAAGAATCTCCCAGAGAAGCTGAACCTGAGGAAGAAGATAAGAAAGATCCCAGAGGACCCCGATGTTTTGAATGCTTAGGCTTTGGGCATATCCGGGTCGATTGCGGGAATCTTAGAAAGGGCAAGGGGAAAGCATACAATGTGACTCTCAGTGATGAGTCAGAAGAAGAAGCTCCAGAGTCTGAAAATTTTTTGGCCTTTGTAGCCCCACATGTTGAAGAAGAAGACTCGTATTACTCGAAGCATAGTGAGAATGAGGAAGAGCTTAAGGAGGCACAAGACACTCTACATAGAGTATGAGAAGCTGAGGGAAGGCTAAAAGCAGCACCTTAATGATCTGAACAGTTTGCAGACCGATAAGAGTTCATTGCTGCTCAAAGTACAAGAGCTCGAGGAAAAGCTACTAGAGACGCAGCTCCAGCTAGAGAGAGTCACTGATAAGAAGCTAACTCGTATGCTGTCTATCCAAAAGAGCCCAAATGACAAGCTGGCCTCGGGTATGTAGCTCCCTCTTCCGATATTCCCTCTTCCTTAAAGACTGTGTTTGTGAAACCTACAGTCCCAGAGCCTCCTACCACTGTTGAAGATAAAAAGAAGGAAAAGGTCAACGATGATGTTCCAGGTGTCACGCCCCCGTTTTGGGAAATAAGGGAAACACGAACTAAGTGAGTTTATGTAAAAAAATAAAGACGGAGAGTTCCAAGACACAAGTAATATAACTAATTAAACTATTTACAATAGCAGTATCAAAAATGTTACACTGGGGTTAAAAGTTATTTACAACTCAAAAGTAAAGTGGTAATACAAAAGCTAGCAATCAACATTGCTAGATAACCACCTAAGTTAAAGGACCGTAATGTGTACAGTTTCCATAACAAAATAAAACTGTACTATCGTGATCTTCTAGCTCTACAGTCCATGTCCACGAAGGAGTCCCCAGGTGCTAAACTGCTACTATTTACAGATATCTACATCTCCTACTAATCCACTGAACAGTGGGTCCAGGTATCCCACTAATAGGGCCAAATCTGAGGATCGCTAACGACAAGGAGTCCCACTGGAACTCCCCCTCTCATTACAATAATGCATACCTTCATCTGAAAAATGTTATAAGGAAAAGGGGTGAGTTCGACAACTCAGTAAGGAAATATCAACATCAGGGAAATAAAACATGCTATAAATTCTTTAGTCATGCATAATGATAGTTTATACAAAATGAACAAAATGAACAATTTAAACTGAATTTATAAGTATAATTACCAGAACTTAAAATAAATGAACAAGAAACATGAATAATAGCATGAGAAATTTGAAAATAATCAAGTAAATTCTTCTTATCTATTTTTTTTTTTATTAAAACTATAGCTGTGGTTTAACCCTTTATAGACTCTACACCGCTATCACCCGTGAGCGGAGCACGTTGGCTTTTGTCCCAAGGACCTATGGACTCAGTCTGTTGTCACAGAGGAGAGTCGCCGGGTTGGGGATCTTCCCTAGGTGAAGGCCAACCCCGGCCGGTAGCACACACCGTTTTTCGGTATGCTTGCCTTGCTACCCTATGGGTACCAATCCTAACTATAATAGTGCCTCAGGGTTAAACAATTACTGCACATGAACGTTTTCTTTTGTAATACTGTTGTAGGCTTTGCTATAACTGTATACTTTGCTTTAAAACTGTAAGAGCCGCTTTTATAACTATAGTCATGTGCAGACTTTAAACTTTAGATCCTCTTTTCATTCAAAACTATGTAAATCATTTTAAAAGTTATGGATTATTCTTAATCATAACTATAAATTTATGCACAAAATTGCATGAATAATATAACACATAAGTAAATAAAGCTTAACATTGATATAATTAAATTCACATGAGTAAATGCCTCGTAAAATTCCCTAACACTTTTCTCAAAAGATTTGTAATAAAATCTTGTTGGGGGTTTTTCGGTGTTGTATCCCCTTACCTGGGTGGTCTTCAGTGAGATCCTAGTTACCTCTACCTAAATTAAATCATAAAAGTACATTTAGAGAATGTTCGAAAAAAACTAATAAAAATTACTTCTATAAATTTCAGCAACTAAGAAATTTTAACGTCAAACATAATCCTATTTAATAGTAATTTAATTGTTTATTTTATTTAAAAAGAACAACATCATCATCCCTTTCCAGTGACATCTGGCCACTCAATTATCTCTACAAATCATCCAAAAGCTCTAAAAAAAACATTAATCAACAATTTCACCTAAATCTGAACCAAATTAAAAAAAAAAATCAGGGAAGAGTTTTCACAGGTTTATACACATCCGAACAAAAAAACAATTCTGCTCAACAACCCATTCGGTCTACCCTCAATTCCTACTCTAAATATTTCTCAAAAATTAACTAAACATGGAAAAGGACTAAGATTTTCACTTACCCATAAAGAAAATGAGTGTTCTATACTATGGGTATGAAGAAAAATCACCGGAAAAGACCATTTACAACGTCGCCAGCGCTGGCCGTGACCCACCGGCGTCGGCGACCTTCCTAGCAGTGGCAGATCCGCCAAAAATCTCCATTCCCTTCCCCTTCTCTCTTCCTTCTCCTATTTTCCTCTCTTACGTTTTCTCATCTCCCTCTTCTCTGACTCTTTTGTTTTTCTCTCAGAAAAGGTAAAACAAAAAGAAGGAGAAAGAAAAATGTGAAAGGAAAGAAGATAGGAAGTAATTAAATAAACAAATTAAAAGAAAAGAGAGGAGTAGATATAAAACAAATCAACTTCTAATTTACAACAGCAGGTGCGTATCTGAGGTGTTCTAACCCAAATTACAAACATATATATATATATATATATATATATATATATATATATATTATCTTTAGACTAAAGAGGGTATACAAATTTTAAGAAGGCAAGGAAGAAGATACCTGCTGATGATTTAGTCTATTATCTTCTGATGGTCAAGTGGAAAAGTGAAGAAAAAGTGAAGCCCAGTGTTTAAATCAGTAGATTCAGTACACAGGTTGAATGTGGCTTGAAGAAAAAGTTTCTATAACTTGAGGGCTACGCATTGAGGGACAACTGGCTTGGAAGAGAAGGTTCCACTATCTTACCAAAAAAAACACACATCCATTATTATCTACATCTTTTTTTTTTCTTTTTTTTTTTCAAAGGGTTAAAACTAAGCCACGTTCCACTTCTACAATTCACTAATATATATTATTTAATCCTAATAAAATATTTATAGATTTAATCCCTTTTTAATATACCAAAATAAAATAATAATATTCTTAAAAAAATTCTAATTATTAAATATTTTTCTGGGGTGTTACACCAGGCATTCAGGAGCCTCATTCCATCAAAAGACCTCCCATTTGCCATCACTACGGTCTCAGTGGGCATGTTCCCCCTCAGTGCTCTCTCTTGAAAGCACAAAAGGCCAAAGCCAAGAAAGAAGTGCCCAGACAAGCTCATTATGGCACTAGACCTGCGGCTCAGCATCAGACTCCATGGAATCAGGCACCTCACCAAGCACCAAGGTATCAGTATCAAGCCCCTTGGTCTCATGCTCCTCAGCATTAGCGGCCTCAACAGCGGTTTGTACCAGCCAATCACAGTGGCACCTACAAGAGCAAACCCAAGCAGTTTAGATGGCCTCAGAAGATGAAAGAAGAGCAATACTCCAGTGAGCCTCCTATTTGGATGCAGAACATGATGGAGTGGATGATGCAGTCCTGCCAGCAACCACCCACTGGAAGGCAGGCTTGGGTCGAGAAGGACAGCTACCCCATGAAGGGTACAGACGCACCTAGCAGTTTCGGGTTTTCATGCCTAGGATTTGGTTCCTAATCCTATGGCATCAGGTTTGATTGCTTATTTTGCTGTTATATTTACAATCTAGGAACCAGTGGTATTTTTATTTTTGACCCCTAGTTTGGTTTGGAGATCTTTGCAGGTGTTTATTGGGGAAGACAGAAAAAGTAGGTCGAGCGACTGTTTTTTTGTACTGGCATCATCAGGTTTGATTTTGCCTTGCATATGATGTTTTTCCATATTGCATTTTTTTTTAATAATAATAAAAAAAATAAAAATAAAAAATAAAAAAATTTGGGAAGAATTTACAGGATAATTTTTTCCTTGGCTTATCAGAATTTTCTCTTGATATCTCAATTCTTTGGGTATTAATTTATTTTGTTTAGATATAATTGAGAGTTTCTGACTATAATTTGCCCAGTTTTTTTCCTGTATATGCAAAAAAATTGGATAGCTTCGTTTTTCATGCGATGAAAAATGTGCACTATCCACAGCTCCCCTATAAGGTACATCTTTCCTTCTCTGACTTTTTGTTTCTAGAAATTCTGGATAAGAGAAGAAGTTTTTGATAAAGATGACCAAATTGACCACATGCTAGTTGAACCTAGCACCTATAAACTTTGGCATTCCCTTTAGTATTGCAGCACCGTAAGAAACAAGCAGTTAATCATGTGATTTCTGTGTTTTTGAGTATATATTCACTACTTATTAGCTACATTTGTTGTATGCCTTGCCCTCTACGTGCAAGTAAAACATTTATGTTGTCCTTCATGGTACAAGTAAATCATTTAGGTGCTGCATCTCAGGGGGAGTGTATTAGTTGAGGGTGGCTAGGCCCTAGTAAGTTATAAGGTTTGACTTTTGGCTTATCTTCCAGTTATTTTCTTTTTTGTCTAGAAAATCTGGTTACTCTCTGTCATGTCATCGAAAGTCTTACCTTAATGGTTTCTGTCTTTACACACACACGCATTGCATGAGTTGAGGTGACTAGTTGAATTTTGCATGTGCAAGAACTTATTTGTGCTAATTGATTTCTCAACTCTCTTTTATATCTCTACTTAGTATTGAGATGCTCTCTGATTGTGTTATCAGTGGTGGTTTATACAAGCGTGTTCTGAAACTAACCTTGAAAAATTTGATTTCCGTGAATTTTTCTCAATTTTTCTGTTGTTTTAGTGTGAAGCGTCTGGACGGTCTCTATTGACGTCCGGACCGATTAATGGTCCGAACGGTACTCTTTTGGAGTCCGAACGGGACCTGTTTGAGTCCGGACGCTCGCGGCATCCACTGGGCGGACGGTTAGTAAAACCGTCCAGACGACGTAAATGCTCCGTCCGGACGGGGACCCCACAGAGGCTATATATACCTCAGTTGACCGCATTTTCTTCTCCATACCCCACTCAATCTCCTCTTTTTGGCATTTTGTAAGTGAGTATTTTTGGAGTTTTTGGAGTAATTTCATCCTTGTCTTTTGTGCAGCATTCTCACTCCATTCCAGGTATTTTTCTAGCCTCTTTTTTTTTTTTTTTTTTTTTTTTTTAAAAAAAAAAAAAAATTTTGGAATTATTTGATGCATATCTTTTTTTTTTTTTTTAGAGTACTTTTGATGATTTTTTTTGATACACTCTGCTTGTATTTTTGTAAAAGTCCTTCTTACTACTGTTACTCTACCCAATATTTTTTCATAATCTAACAAGAATATTATTTTGGATTTTTGCTGCAAATCTTGTTGGTTTCCTGTGCAGAATCATGTCAGCCGACAGTCCACCTCGCAGGGTCCATCAGAGGACTATGGAAGATAGAGCTGCAATCCAGGCCAAGATTATGGACCGCACTGTCATTGCTGAGCGGAACGTCATTTGATTTGATATCATGGTGCCACCGCTGGACAACATTCTTGACATTATCCAGACGTATAATTGGGGATATCTCTATAATTGTGCATGTGTGGTGTACACCAGACTGGTGAAGCTCTTCTACGCCAACCTGGAAGTGGTGTAGAACGATGATCGTGGAGTGGTGCTTCAGTCCTCCGTGGCAGGCCACATCATCACTGTTGATCCCAAGTCATCAGTCACATCATCCGAGTCCCAGTGCTCGAGATTTCAGCCAACCCATAGAATGAGGTTGTGCTTCCTCCTTCCCTGGATGATCTCAAGGAATTCTTCCATGCCATTCCCCACGGCGAGGAGCGCTCTACCTCCATCAGGATCGGCGCCTTGTCTCCCTCCCACTGCATGCTGGCCAAGATCATTCAGTTCAACATCTGGCCTAGTGTTCGGCACAGTGATCTGATCCTGAAACGGGCCCAGTTCGTCTATGCAGTCCACCTCCGCTTGCCCTTTTGCCTGTGCAAGCACATTCTAGGTGTTATGACGGAGGCCCGTGATGAGGGAAATTCCGGTCTCTAGTTTGGCAGCCTGATCACTCAGATTATTCTTCAGTCAGGAGTCGATGTCACTATCGAACCGAAGATGAAAATCCAGCAGCCCATCAGCAATCAAACACTGATGAAGTCCAATGCGCAGCTGCGGAGGGATGACTCCGATGATGAGATGCCCGTAGTTGCTGCCATGCCTGTTGGATTTCCAAAGATGGCTTCATCCTCCCAGACCGTCCCGCCCTCTGAGCCGGAGGTCAACTATTCCCAGATCATGGAGGCCCTTGCTGCCATTCATGGGGGGATGAGTAATATGCAGGTGTCCATGTCCTCTATGCAACTGACCATCACTTCTATGCAGCTAGACGTGCACTCCATCAACCTGCGAGTAGAGCAGAACCAGCTGGACCTTCAGGAGTGCCTGAAGTTTCATCATCCTAGCAGCAGTGATGATGAGGATGATGCAGATCGGACTCTACCCCTGCCAGAGGATGTTTGATTTCCCTCTGTTTTTATTGTCTCCTTTTGTGTTATTTTGAGACTTTTTGTTATTTTCTGTTAATTTGTTTAAATACTTAAACTTATATTACTCTGTTTACCCGAGTCCTTCTGAGACCGTTAGGGGGAGTAATTTCTATGACAGTTGATTTTTATTACTCTGTTTTACCCTTTGTCCCTTTGTGACAAAAAGGGGGAGTAATTTTTATTTTTGGACTGGGAATGTATTTCCAAACCGGTCAAGTGATTTTTGTCCCAGAATGGCCAAAGTGGGAGTTTGTTAGTATTTTGGCCTCATTCTGTGTTTTGGACAAAATCACTTGAGTGTAAAGATGCTTCACAGGGATTCTACTATTCAGAAGAGCTTCAGAGTCAGAAGATTTTCAGTTCCCTGTCAGCCGTCCGGACGATTGAGCCATCCCTTCCGGACGCCCATCTGTCACTGTTCCATCCGTCCGGACGACGTGCCATACCGTCCGGACTCCAGACAGACCAAGCATCATCCGTCCGGACAACGTGTCTCTCCGTCCGGACCAGCTTGCATCCGTCCGGACATTTCAGCAGCACGTCCAGACGCCTCTCAGTACTCGAACAGTCTCAGATTCTTTCCAAGTTCCAATAAAGGGAAGATCGATCAACCGTCCAAACGATGTGGTATCCTGTACAGACACGCGTCTCCTTAAGGCAAGAATCGTAATTCAAATATCACCGTCTCGACGTCTGACAACTGTGGTCCGGACGCGCGTTCATCAAAGAAGGAAATTGCCGATTCGACTTCAACCGTCTGGACGACTGCCTATCATGGTCCGGACGCGCGCACATCAGATATGGAAATTGCGTGTTGAAGTTCAGCCGTCCGGACGCTCATCCCCCATGGTTCGGACGCGCGAAGCCTTATAAGGAAATTACTTGCAGCGGACGTACGACCGTCCGGACGATGTGCCATCCCGTCCGGACGATGTGCCATCTCGTCCGGACGATGCTCTTAAACAAGAAAGATTTCCCCGTGAAATTTTCGGAAAAATCTTGTCGCACAGTTGTCCGTCCGGATGGCCCATGTCCACCGTCCGGACGGTGCCCAAGTATATTTTTGAGCCCCCAGCCTATAAGTAGAGACCCTTGGGCATTGAGAACTGCAAGAATTCGGTATTGAATTCCACAAGAGCTCAGAGAAGTTCAAGATCCCTCTAAAGCCGTTTCAAGTGTGCTGCGCTACAACTGAAGTCTATCTTAGAGGTCAGCTCTAAGGTAAGGATTCCATTGAAGACTCCTTCAGGTAGGAGACCTGGTTGGGAAGTGTTCGTGTTGGGTTACACGTCAGAGAGCAAGGTATGACCACTGCATCGGTACATGTGAGTGTTACTATCTTGTATCTAGCTTCGTCTTCTGAATAGTGGAATTCCTGGGTTTGGCTGCCCCGGAGTGGTTTTTCTCTTGATTGAGTTTCCACTTCGTCAACAAAAACTGTGTCTTTTATTTTCCACTGTGCTTAATTTTTATTGACACTTGTTGCACACACTTTATTTTTAGAAGTCAATTTCAATTTTCACATATGATTAACTCCTTGTTTCTTATGGTGCTGCAAACTAAAGGGAATGCCAGAATTTTTTAGTTTCTAGGTTCAACTAGCATGTGGTCAATTTGACCAACTTATCAAGGACCTCTTCTCTTATCCAAAATTTCTAGCAACACAAAGTCAAAGAAGGGAAGATGTACCTTTTAGGGGGGTCGTGGATAGTGCACATTTTTCATCGCATGAGAAAAGAAGCTATCCTACTTTTGCATATACAGGAAAATCACTTGGCAAATTATAGTCAGAAACTCTCAATTATATCTAAGCAAAGTAAGTTAATACCCAAAGAATTGAGATATCAGGATAAAATACATGCAATTATCTGATATGCCAAGAGAAAAAGATATCCTGCAAATTCTCCCAATATATATATATATATATATATATTTTATTTATAAAAAAAAAAACACAAAAAACAAAACATGCAATATGGAAATGACATCATATGCAAAGCAAAATCAAACCTGATGATGCCATTACAGAAAAACAGTCGCTCGACCTGCTTTTTCTGTCTTCCCCAAAAAGTACCTGCAAAATTCTCTCAAGAGAAATAGGGGGCAAAACAAAATACCACTGGTTCCTAGATTGCATAAGAAATATAACAGCAAAATAAGCAATCAAAATTGATGCCGTAGGATTAGGAGCCAAATCCTAGGCATGAACACCTGAAACTGCTAGGTGCGTTTGTTCCCCCTCCTGGGGTGACTGTCCTTCTGAACCCAAGCTTGCCTTGCTGTAAGTGGTTGCTGGCAGGACTGCATCATCCACTCCATCATATTCTGCATCCAAATAGGTGGCTCATTGAGGTACTGCTCTACCTTATGAGGCCTCCTAAATTGCTTAGATTTGTTCTTAGAGTTGCCACTGTGATTGGCCGGTACAAATCGTTGCTGAGGCCGCTGATGCTAGGATGCCTGGTATCGTGGTCTATGAGACCAAGGAGCTTGATATCTTGGTGCTTGATAGTATGGAGCCTAATACCATGGAGTCTGGGCCATAGGTCTAGTGCCATGATCAGCCTATCGGGGCACTTCTTTCTTGGCCTTGGCCTTCTGAGCTTTTAGGAGGGAGCATTGAGGACGAACATGCTCACTTAGACCGCAGTGATGGCATATGGGAGGTTTTCTGATGGAATGAGGCTTCTGAGTGCCTGGAACATCATCATTGACCTTGTCCTTCCCTTTATCTTCAATGGTAGGAGGAGGCTCTGGGACTGTAGGTTTCACAAATACAGTCTTTGAAGTAGAGGGAGCATCAGAAGAGGGAGCTACATACCTGAGACCAGTCTTGTCAGTTGGGCTCTTCTGGATGGACAGCATACGAGTCAGCTTCTCATCGGTGACTCTTTATAGCTGGAGCTGTGTCTCTAGTAGCTTTTCCTCGAGCTCTTGTACTCTGAGCAGCAATGAACTCTTCTCAGTTTGTATACTGTTCAGATCATAGAGGTGTTGCTTACGACCTTCCCTTAGCTTCTCATACTCTATATAGAGTGTCTTGTAGGCCTCCTTGAGCTCTTCCTCATTATCACTATGCTCCGAGTAATAAGAGTCCTCTTCTTTAACGAGCAGAGCCACAAAGGCTAGAAATTTCTCGGACTTTGGAGCTTCTTCTTCTGACTCATCACTGAGAGTCACATTTTAAGCCTTCCCCTTGCCCTTCTTAAGATTCCCGCAATCGGCCCGTATATGCCCAAAGCCTGAGCATTTAAAACATCGGGGTCCTCTAGGATCTTTCTTCTCTTCTTCCTCAGGTTCAGCTTCTCTGAGAGGTTTCTTTATTTTTTCAGAAAACTTCTTCTTGAACCGATCATCTTTCATCAGTCTTCTGAAATTTTTGGCTAGCATAGCCACAGCTTTTTATTCATCCTCAGAGTCATCTTCAGATGAGGCTTCTACCTTCTTCTTGGAAGCTTTTAGGGCAATGGTCTTCAACTTCTTTTTCTTCATCCTCAGAGTCATCTTCAAATGAGGCTTCTACCTTCTTCTTGGAAGCTTTTAGGGCAATGGTCTTTAACTTCTTGACCGGGGGTAGAGACAGCTCATATGTTTGAAGAGATACAACAAGCTCTTCAATCTTCATCTCTTCAAGATCTTTGCTTTCCTCAATGGTTGTTACTTTGATCCTAAAACGCTCAGGCAAAGATCTTAGAATCTTTCCGAGATAGGTTTCCCAAGACTCACCATGGAGTTTCTCAGGTCACTCATCTCGGAGTAAAACTCCTCGAATGTCTCTTCTTCCAACATCTTAATTTCTTCAAATTTTGAAATCAACATTTGAAGCTTGGCAGATTTAACAACCTTAGTGCCTTCATATGTTGTTTCCAAAATTTTCCATGCTTCTTTGCTGATTCGCAGTTTGAAATTTTGGCGAATTCAAATGAGAAAGTGCTTGGCACAGAGCATGGAGGGCCTTATCATTGGAAAGTCGTACGTTTTTCTGAGGGACTGCCTCGAGGGTTGTATCCGCTGGTTTAGTCCAACCAGTTTCAACAATACTCCAGCAGCAGTCAAAAGATTTTAAAAAAAAAAAACGCATTCGAGCTTTCCAATAGCCATAGTTCGTACCATCAAAGGCGGGAACAGAATTAAGAGTTTGAGACATATCAAAATATAAAAGTCAAAATAATAACACTCAAGAAATAAATCTCAACAAAGTGTACCAAGCTCTGATCCCAATTGAAAATTGAAATTGACTTCTAAAATAAATAGCAAGTGTGTGCACAAAGTGTCAACATAAATAATAATGCGGAAATTAAATGACACATAGATTTTTGTTGACGAAGTGGAAACTCAATTAAGAGAAAAACCACTCCGGGGCAGCCAAACCCAGGATATCCACTATTCAAAAGACAAAGCTAGATACAAGATAGTAACACTCACATATACCCGATGCAGTGGTTGTACCTTGCTCTCTAATGTGTAACCCAACATGAACGCTTCCCGACCAGGTCTCCTACCTGAAGGGGTCTTCAATGGAATCCTTTACCTTAGGGCCGACCCCTAAGATAGACTTCAGATGTAGCGCAGCAACAACACACTTGCAATGGCTTCAGAGGAAAAATAACGTCTCTGAGCACTTGTGGAATTCAATACCGAATTCTTGCAGTTCTCAATGCCCAGGGGCCTCTATTTATAGGTTGAGGTGCATAATGGACGACTACTGTAATATGTACGGACACCGTCCGGATGGACAACAGTGCGACAAGATTTTCTGAGAATTTCGCTGAAAATCTTTTCTATTTAAGAGTCGCATCCGGACGGTAAGACATAGTCGTACGGACGGTCGCACGTCCGCTGCAAGTAATTTTCATATAAGGCTTCGCACGTCCGGACCATGGGGGATGAGCGTCCGGATGGCTGAACTTCAACACACAATTTCCAAATCTGCTATGAGCGCGTCCGGACAATGATAGGCAGTCGTCCGAACGGTTGAAGTCGAATTGGTAATTTCCTTAACTGATGAACGCGCGTCCGGACCAAGGTTGACTGTCGTCCGGACGGTGATATTTGAATTGTGATTCTTCCCTTATATATGAGCGTGTCCGGACGGGAATCCACGTCGTCTAGACGGGTATATCAATCTTCCCTTATTCTGAACTTGGAAAGAATCTGAAGTTGATTGATCACTGAGAGGCGTCCGGACGGGCTATTGAGATGTCCGGACGGATACAGGCTGGAACAGTAGCTTCTCAATACAGTAGAGGTCCGGACGGAAAATGCACGTCGTCCGGACGGATGATGCTTGGTCTTACTGGTGTCCGGACGGTAAGGCACGTCGTCCGAACGGATGGAACAGTAGACAGATGGGCGTCCGGATAGGATGGCACGATCGTCCGGATGGCTGACAGGGAACCGGAGATTTTCTGACTTTGCAGGCAGAATCTTCTTACATCACTCTGAATAGTGGAATATCCCTTGTAAAACTGCATCTTTACAAACAAGTGATTTTGTCCAAACACCGGATGATGCTTGGTCTGACTGGTGTCCGGACGGTAAGGCACGTCGTCCGAACGGATGGAACAGTAGACAGATGGGTGTCCGGATAGGATGGCACGATCGTCCGAACGGCTGACAGGGAACCGGAGATTTTCTGACTTTGCAGGCAGAATCTTCTTACATCACTCTGAATAGTGTGGAATATCCCTTGTAAAACTGCATCTTTACAAACAAGTGATTTTGTCCAAACACAGATGACGCCAATAATACTAACAAGTCAAAGCTCTAAATGTATTGTAAGGGAATTGTCCCTGATGTTTGAAAAGAAAAAAGAAAAAAAAAGATATTCGTATTTTTTGCTGCGAGATTTATCGTCTCTGAAGTAGTAATGACACGTAATTATCCAGATATAATTACTTACACCTCTTTGTAAAAAGCGGGTCGTTACAGATTAACTCAGGTTAAAACCAACTAAGATAAAACTTAAATATGGGTTAATCTAACTGAGATAAGAATTATCCTATTTCTATTATAAATTCGACCCCCCTCCTACGGTTAAACACACACCCGGTTCTTCTTTCTTATTTTCTCTTCTTCTTTCCTCTTTATTTCTTATTCTCCTCTTCTTGCCCGAACATAGAGAGAACAAAGAGATGAAAAGAGAGAGAGTGAGAGGCTAAGATGAGATGAGAGAACAGAGGGAGAGATCGAGAGAGTGAACAAAGAGGGAGAGCTGAAGTTAAAGTGGGAGACCGATCGGAGAGATGAGATGTAAGAGTGAGACTCGAGGACAGTGACCGACCGGGAAAGTTCCGATGAACCCGTGAAACTAGAGGAGGCCAATCCTCCATGGGTCATCGGCTAACCCGTGAGCTGAAACTCATTAACCCGGGAGATGCTTCGACTGTGAGACCTGATCCTCCGAAGGGTCGTCGCTGGTGAGCCAGGGGAGCCGATTTTCGGTGAACCAAGGACGATTCCGGCGAAATCGGAGATTTTTTTTCCAGTAGCCTTCAAATGAAATTCTCAAGGTAATTTCTTGTGATTTCTTGTGATCCTATGTTGGGTATTTATTGATGATAAAATGTTTTGGGTTTTGTTTGGTTGATGATTGTCTGGGTGTGGTTGTCCCCTATTTTGCTGTTCCGACCAATATGTGTGGTGATGCTTGACTAAGTGATTTTAGTTGATAAATTGTGGATTAAGAGTTGATCTTCCCTATTTAGCCGTGTAACCGATTGTGTGTGTTTTGGTGTTCCGATTGTGCATGAGTTGGCGTGAGATATTTGGCCGTGAATTGATGATGGGTTGATTATTGATCAAATGTATGTGTAGCTTTGAAAACCCAAGTACCCCTGTTTTGAGATGTTCCCTAATTTTGGTTGCTTGTGATGTTTTAGAGGTGAAGCTAAAATTCTGTTGGTCTGTTTGTGGGTTTAGCCGTGTATGTAAAGAGTGTTAACCATGGATAATTTTGGGTATTTGGACTTGTAGCTTCCTTGGCCAAGTAGTTTGGGAGAAGTTGATTGGTGTTTTGGTTTTTTAAGATTGATCAGTTATGGGTGTTTTAGGGATGTTGTTGACTGGTTGTGATATGAAGTGTTATTTGGTTGAGAGTGTAAGTGTGTACCCGGTTTTGTGTATATTTGCTATGGAATTTTGTGTGTACAATGGTTCACGGCTAAGTTGGGCATTTTGGTAGTTGATTTGTTGGTATATTTTATGTTTATGATATTAACAGATTTTGGGTGTTGATTATGGAAAAAGGATTTTGGGTGATTCTTGACCAAACCCATGTAGTTCTAGAAACATGGTTTTCCCTGTTTTTAATCCTCTTCTTTGCTGGCCGAATCATAGGGCTTCTGGAAACTTGGACCAATTCCCTTGTTTTAATTGTGAAAAATTGAAATTGACTTCTAAGTGTGTGTGTGCACAAGGTGTTAACAAAATAATAACAGTGCGAAATTTAAATAACACAAGAATTTTTGTTAACGAAGTGGAAACTAAATATGAGAAAAACCACTCCGGGGCAGCCAAACCCAGGATATCCACTATTCAGAAGACAAGACTAGTTACAAAGTAGTAGCACTCACATACCCCTAATGCAGTGGTCGTACCTTGTACTCTAACGTGTAACCCAACACGAATGCCTCCCAACCAGGTCTCCTACCTGAAGGGGTCTTCAATGGTATCCTTTACCTTAGGGCCAACCCCTAAGATAGGCTTCAGATTAAGCGCAACAACAACACACAGCAACGGCTTCAGAGAGATCAACTCAGCTCAATAATTCTCACAATATAGCTCTCTAAGCACTAATGGAATTCAATACCTAATTCTTGATGTTCTCAAGCCTAGGGACCTCTATTTATAGGCTGACGGTTCAAATGAGTGTCTGGCTTGACAAAAACTAGGCACTGTCCAGATGGTAGTCATGGGCCGTCCGGACGGATAACTGTGAGATCAATTGTCCGAGAATTTCGTCGAAATTCTTTCCTGTTTTTGAGCCGCATCCAGACGGTGGTGCCCTATCTTCCAGACGATTGCACGTCCGCTGCAAGTAATTTCCATATAAAGGCCCCGCACGTTTGGACCAGCGGGATGATTGTCTGGACGGTTGATTTGATGCACGTAATTTCCATATATGAGGCACGCGCGTCCGGACCATGAGGACCGTCGTCCGGACGTCTGGATTTGAATTGCGATACTTGCCTTATGCATGAGCGCGTCCGGACAGGAATCCACGTCGTCCGGACGGTTGCAGCGATCTTCCCATGACTGTGCTTTGGAAATAAATGCTGAAGCTTGTCTAACACTGAGAGTCGTCCGGACGTGCTGCTCAAACGTCTGGACAGATTCAAGCTGGAGCAATTCGAAACTTCTCGACACAGGGAAAGGTCCGGACGGCTAGCACTTCTTTGTAAAGATGCTTTTTAACAGGGATTCCGCTATTCAGAAGTGCTTCCAGAAGATTATGCACAGTTTGCAAGCACTGTGCAAACTAACAAATTGTATCCTTTATCTTTAGTGTCTTCACTTTTGATTATGAAGAATTGAGTGTTTTATATTTATTGTGATTAAACTAATGGATGTTTGATAATTTTGGGTTTGATGCCCAAATTTTGATAATGACTTTGGTTATGTAAGTCTCTTTGAATATGGAATTTTATGGTCTTTGGTTTGACCGATTATGTGAAAGTTAATAGTTGGTTTTGGGGGATTCTAATGTTCTGTTATTATTTTTAAAGAGGTTTGTTGACTAGGTTTTAATTTGGAATAGGAACAAAATGTGTGGAAAAATGGGTTAAATAATATTTGATGATTTTTGGGATTTATGAGAAATACATATGAGTGTTTGTTAGTAAA